>NW_024752846.1:0-6804 GCF_018991925.1 Homarus americanus | reverse complement strand
TAGCACTAAAAGGGTGCCCGGCCTCACACCCCGGGTCATGGCATCAGGTGCCCGGCCTCACACCCCGGGTCATAACACCGAAGGGGTGCCTGGCCCTCACACCCCGGGTCATATTACTGAAGGTGCCCGGCTCACACCCCGGGTCATGGTGCTGATTGATGCCTGCCGTCACACTCCTGGGTCATGGTGCTGAGGGGGTGCCTGGCCTCACACCCCTGATTCATGGCACTGAAAGGAGGCCCGGCCATCACACCCCGGTTCAGCACTGTAGGGGTGCCTGGCTCACACCCCTGCTCATGGCACTGAAGGGGTGACTGGCCCTCACACCCTGATCTGTGACACTGAAGGGGTGCCTGGCCCTCACCCCTGGGTCATGTCACTGAAGGGGTGCCTGGCCCTCACACCCCGGGTCATGGCACTGAAAGCGGGGTGACCGGCCCTCACACCCCGGGTCATTGGAGGGTACCAGCCCTCACACACCGGGTCATGGCACTAAGAGGTGCCTGGCCTCACACCCCTGGCCATGGCACTGAAGGCTCGGCCTCACACCCCTGGTCATGCCATGGCACTGAAAGGTTGCCCGGCCCTCACACCCCGGCACATAGGAAGGAGGGTGTCAGGCCCTGACACACCCGGGTAATGACACTGAAGGGGTGCCTGGCCCTCACACCCCAGGCCATGGTGCTTGAGGGGTGCCTGGCCCCACACACCCTGGGCTCATGTCACTAGCCCGGGTGCCTGGCCCTCACACCCCGGGTCATGTCACCGAAGGTGTCTAGCTCTCACAGCCCGGGTCATGGCACTGAAGGGGTGCTCTGCCTCACCCTGGGTCATGGTGCGCGAATGGGTACCCGGCCCCTTACACCCCTGTCTAAGTGAAGGGGTGCCTGCACCTCACACCTGCCTGTGAACACTGCAGGGGGTGCCATGCCCCACACCCCATTTGATGGCAATAGCAAGTCAGCCCCAACACTCCGGGTTCATGTCAATGGGGTGCCTGGCCTCACACCCCGGGTCATGGCACCGGTGCGGGGTGCTCGGCCCACACACTCCAATGTCATTGAAGGGGTGCCCGGCCCTCACACCCCGGTTCACAGTACTGTAGTGCCTGGCCTCACACACCCACTTCATGGCAATGGCGCCCGCCCTCACACCCCGGCTTATGGCACTGAAGCGGTGCCTGACTGTCACACCCGTGAGCTGGCACTCCAGCAAAAGGCCCTCACACCCCTGGTCATTGACATAAACGGGTGCCCGCCCGCTACACCCGGGTCATAGCACTGAAGGTGCCTGGCCTCACACCTGGCCATCAGGAAAGGGAGGATGCCTGGCCTCACACCCCGATTCATGGCACTGAAATCGAGCCCGGCCTCACACCCCGGGTCATGGCACTGGAAGGGGTGCCCGGCCTCACACCCCGGTTCATGGCACTGAAGGGGTGCCCGGCCTCACACCACGTGGTCAAGGTGAAGGTGCCTGGCCTCACACCCCTGGGTCGTGGTGGAAGGGGTGATGGCCTCACACCCTGGGGTCATGGTGCTGAAGGGGTGCTCGCCCTCACACCCCGGTCGTGGTGGAAGGGGTGCCTGGGCCTCACACCTGGGTCATGTTACTGAAGGGGTGCCCGGCCTCACACCCTGGCCGCGTCAAGGAAGGGGTGCCTGGCCTCACACCCCCGGGTCATGGCACTGATGAGGTGCCCGGCCTCACAACCCTGGCCATATGGCATTGAAGGTTTGCCCGGCCTCACACCCCCTGGTCATGTACTCAGTGGCTTTGGCCCTCACACCCCGATTCATGGCACTGAAAGGGTGCCTGGCCTCACAGCCTGGGCTATTAGGGTTGAGTGCCAGGCCCTTGATTACACTGGCTGGCTGCACTGAAGGGGGTGCCTGGCCCACACCCCCAGGCCATGGTGTTGGAGGGGTGCCCAGCCTCACACTCTGGTCATGGCACTGATGAGGTGCCTGGCTGTCACACCCTGGCCATGGCACTGAAGGTTTGGGCTGGCCTCACACCCCTGGTCATGTACCTAATTCTGGTGCCTGGCTCACACCCTGCTCTCATGGCACTGGAAGGTGCCTGGCTCACACCCCGGGCCATGGTGCTGAGGGCTGTCAGGCCCCTGACACACACCCAGGTCATGTCACTGAAGAGGTGCCTGGCCCTCACACCCCAGGCCATGGTGGGCAAGGAGGGTGCCCCTGCCTCACCCCGGGTCATGTCACTGAAAGGGTTCCCCCGGCTCACACTCCGGTTCATGGCACTGAAGGTGCTCTGGCCCTCACACCCCGGGTCATCGTGCTGGAGGTGCCCTGCTCACACCCCGGGTCATGTCACTGAAAGGGGTCCCCTGGCCCTCACACCTGGGTCATGGTGCTGGAGGGTGCCCGCCCTGACAACCCGGGTCATGTGAGGGGTGCCCACCCTCACACCCAGGTTCATGATACACTGGAAAGGGTATCCGGGCCCCTCACACCCCGGGTCATGTCAGTGGCGTGCCCGCCCTCACTCGGGTCATGGCATTGGAAGGGAGCCCGCCCTCACACCCCGGGCATGGCACTGAAGGGATGCCTGGCCTCACATCCTGGGACAGCCAAGGGGTGCCCGCCCTCACACCCCTGGTCATGTCACTGGAAAGGGTGCCTGGCCTCACACCCCGGGTCATGTCACTGAAGGGGTTCCCAGCTCTAACACTCCGGGTCATGCAGGCACTGAAGGGGAGCCCGGCCCTCACACCCCTGGCCTATGGCATTGAAGGGGTGCCTGGCCCTCACACCCCGTCAGGTGTTGGGTGTCGGCCCTACACCCCGGGTCATGTGAAGGGGTGCCCGGCCCTCACACCCCGGTTCATATCACTGTAGGGGTGTTCTGCTCCCACACCCCGTTTCATGACACTGAAGGGGTGCCTGGCCCTAACACCAGGGATCCTGTCACTTATGGGGTGCCCCGCCCTGACATCCCGGGTCATGGTGCTGGAGGGGTGCCCGGCCCTGACAGCCCGGGTCATGTGAAGGGGTGCCCGGCACTCACACCCTGGTTCAAAGCACTGTATGGGTGCCCGGCACTCACACCTCGGGTCATGTCACTGAAGGGGTGCCCAGCTCTCACACTCCGGGTCATGGCATTGAAGGGGTGCCTGGCCCTGAAACCCCGGATCCTGGTGTTGAAGGGGTGCCCGGCCCTTACACCCCGGGTCATATGAAGGGGTGCCCGGCCCTCACAACCCCGCTTCATGACACTGAAGGGGTGCCCGGCTCTAACACCTTGGTTCATGTCACTTATGGGGTGCCCGGCCCTCACACCCTGGGTCATGTCACTGAAGGGGTGCCCGGCCCTCACACTCCGGGTCATGACACTGAATGGGGTGCCCACCCTCACACCCTGGGTCAAGGTGCTGAAAGGGTGCCCGGCCCTCACACCCTCGGTCATGTCACTGAAGGGGTGCCCGGCCCTCACACCCCGGGTCATGTTACTGAAGGGGTGTCGGGCCCTCACACCCCGGGTCATGTCAAGGAAGGGGTGCCCGGCCCTCACACCCCGGGTCATGGCACTGATGAGGTGCCCGGCCCTCACAACCCCTGGCCATGGCACTGAAGGTTTGCCCGGCCCTCACACCCCTGGTCATGTACCTAAAGTCGTTCCCGGCCCCCACACCCCGATTCATGGCACTGAAAGGGTGCCTGGCCCTCACAGCCCGGGCCATGGTGCTGGAGGGGTGTCAGGCCCTGACACACCCGGGTCATGACACTGAAGGGGTGCCCGGCCCACACACCCCCAGGCCATGGTGCTGGAGGGGTGCACGGCCCTCACACCCCCGGTCATGGCACTGATGAGGTGCCCGGCCGTCACACCCCTGGCCATGGCACTGAAGGTTTGCCCGGCCCTCACACCCCTGGTCATGTACCTAATTTGGTGCCCGGCCCTCAAACCCCGTTTCATGGCACTGGAAGGGTGCCCGGCCCTCACACCCCGGGCCATGGAGCTGGAGGTTTGTCAGGCCCTGACACACCCGGGTCATGACACTGAAGGGGTGCCCGGGCCTCACACCGCAGGCCATGGTGCTGGAGGGGTGCCCTGCCCTCACACCCCGGGTCATGTCACTGAAAGGGTGCCCGGCCCTCACACTCCGGTTCATGGCACTGAAGGGGTGCCTGGCCCTCACACCCCGGGTCATCGTGCTGGAGGGGTGCCCTGCCCTCACACCCCGGGTCATGTCACTGAAAGGGTGCCCGGCCCTCACACTCCGGGTCATGGCACTGAAGGGGTGCCTGGCCCTCACACCCCGGGTCATGGTGCTTGAGGGGTGCCCGGCCCTGACAACCCGGGTCATGTGAAGGGGTGCCCGGCCCTCACACCCAGGTTCATGACACTGAAAGGGTATCCGGCCCTCACACCCCGGGTCATGTCACTGAAGGGGTGCCCGGCCCTCACTCTCCGGGTCATGGCATTGAAGGAGTGCCTGGCCCTCAAACCCCGGATCATGGTGTTGAAGGGGTGCCCGGCCCTTACACCCCGGGTCATGTGAAGGGGTGCCCGGCCCTCACAACCCCGTTTCATGACACTGAAGGGGTGCCCGGCCCTAACACCTTGGTTCATGTCACTTATGGGGTGCCCGGCCCTCGCACCCTGGGTCATGTCACTGAAGGGGTTCCCGGCCCTCACACTCCGGGTCATGGCACTGAATGGGAGCCCGGCCCTCACACCCCGTGTCATGGCACTGAAGGGGTGCCCACCCTCACACCCCGGGTCAAGGTGCTGAAGGGGTGCCCGGCCCTCACACCCTGGGTCATGTCACTGAAGGGGTGCCCGGCATTCACACCCCGGGTCATGTCACTGAAGGGGTGCCCGGCCCTCACACCACGGGTCATGGCACTGATGAGGTGCCCGGCCCTCACACCCCTGGCCATGGCACTGTAGGTTTGCCCTGCCCTCACACCCCTGGTCATGTACGTTATGAGGTGCCCGGCCCTCACACCCCGATTCATGGCACTGAAAGGGTGCCCGGCCCTCACACCCCGGGCCATGGTGCTGGAGGGGTGTCAGGCCCTGACACACCCGTGTCATGACACTGAAGGGGTGCCCGGCCCTCACAATCCAGGCCATGTTGCTGGAGGGGTGCCCGACCCTCACACCCCGGTCATGGCTCTGAAAAGGTGCCCGGCCCTCACACCCCGTGTCATGTGAAGGGGTGCCCGGCCTTCACACACCCGGATTATAGCTCTGTAGGGGTGCCCTTCCCTCACACTCCGTTTCATGGCACTGAAGAGTTGCCCGGCCCTCAAACCCCGACACATGGCTCTGAAGGGGTGCCCGGCCCTGACGCCCCGGGTCATGTCACTGAAGGGCTTCCCGGCCGTCATACCCCGGGTCATGGCACTGGCTGCCCGGCCGTCACCGCCATGGCTGCCTGAAGGTGTGCCAGCCCTCCACACCTCAGTCATAGACCCTGGCTGGTGCCAGCCCTCACCCCGGTCATGGGGCTGAAGGGGTGTGGCCCCTCACCCCGGGTCCTTAGCACCGAAAGGGTGCCCAGCCCCCACCACACCAGGTCATGTCATGAAGGGGGTGCCCGGCCTGCTACCCCAGGTCATAGCACTGAAGCAGTGCCCAGCCTCCCCACCCAGTCATAGCTCTGAAAAAGGTGCCAGCCCTCACACCCCGTGTTATGTGAAGGGGTGCCCGGCCCTCACACACCCGGTTTATAGCTCTGTAGGGGTGCCCTTCCCTCACACTCCGTATCATGGCACTGAAGAGTTGCCGGCCCTCAAACCCCGGCACATGGCCCTGAAGGGGTGCCCGGCCCTGACGCCCCGGGTCATGTCACTGAAGGGGTTCCCGGCCGTCATACCCCGGGTCATGGCACTAAAGCGGTGCCCGGCCGTCACACCCCTGGCCATGGCACTGAAGGTGTGCCCGGCCCTCACACCCCTGGTCATAGACCTAAATGGGTGCCCGGCCCAGACACCCCGGGTCATGGGGCTGAAGGGGTGCCCAGCCCTCAGACCCCTGTTCATAGCACCGAAAGGGTGCCCGGCCCACACACTCCAGGTCATGTCATTGAAGGGGTGCCCGCCCCTCACCCCCTCTTGGTCATGTCACTGAAAGGGTGCCCGGCCTTCACACCCCGGGTCATAGCACTGAAGGGGTGCCAGGCCCTTTTACCCTGGGTCATGGTGCTGGAGGGGTGCCCGGCCCTCACACCCCGATTCATGGCACTGATACCGAGCCCGGCCCTCACTCCCCGGATAATGGTGCTGAGTGGGTGCCCGGCCACCTCACCCAGAATCATTGCACTGAAGGGGTGCCCGGCCCTCCACCCCAGGTCATGTGAAAGTGGCCTCACCCAGTTCTGTGCTGTGTGGGGTGCCCGGCCCCACCACACCCCGTTTCATGTCACTGAAGGGTGCCCAGCCTCACCCTGCTCATATGCACTGAAGATGCCCGCCGCCGCTGACTCCTGGTCATGGCACTTGGCAGGTGCCTGGCCTCACACCCTGGTCATAGATATAAACGGGTGCCTGCCCTCACACCTCCCGGGTCATAGCACTAAAGGGGTGCCCGCCTCACCCCTGGTTCATGGCACTGAAGGGGTGCCTGGCTCTCACATCCGGTGGCTGGAGGGGTGCCCTGACCACACCCGGATTCATGGCACTGAAATCGAGCCCGGCTCACTGGGGGTCATGGCACTGAAGGGGTGCCCGGGCTCACACCCCGGTTCATGGACTGAAGGGGTGCCCGGCCTCACACCCCGGGCAGTCATGTGGGCACCTGGACCTCACACCCCGGTTCACAGCATTGTAG
>NW_024752845.1:0-30411 GCF_018991925.1 Homarus americanus | reverse complement strand
TAAACCATCATCCTTAAAGAGTTATAACTTAAACCATCGTCCTCAAAGATTTATAACTTAAACCATCATCCTCAGAGTTATAACTTAAACCATCATCCTCAGAGTTATAACTTAAACCATCAACTTCAACGAGTCATAACTTAAGACACCATCCTCAAAGTGTTATAACTTAAACCATCAACCTCAAACAGTTATAACTTAAACCATCGTCCTCAAAGAGATATAACTTATACCATCAACCTCAAAGATATAACTTAAACCATCATCCTCAAAGAGTTACAACTTAAACCATCATCCTCAAAGAGTTATAACTTAAACCATCGTCCTCAAAGAGTTATAACTTAAACCATCAACCTCAAAGAGTTATAACTTAAACCATAATCCTCAAAGAGTTATAATTTAAACCATCATCCTCAAAGAGTTATAACTTAAACCATCGTCCTCAATAAGAGTTATAATTTAAACCATCGTCCTCAATAAGAGTTATAATTTAAACCATCATCCTCAAAGAGTTATAACTTAAACCATCGTCCTCAAAGAGTTATAATTTAAACTATCATACTTAAAGAGTTATAGCTTAAACCATCATCCTCAAAGAGTTATAACTTAAACCATCATCCTCAAAGAGTTATAATTTAAACCATCATCCTCAAAGAGTTATAACTTAAACCATCATCCTCAAAGACTTATAATTTAAACCATCGTCCATAAAGAGTTATAATTTAAACCATCGTCCTCAAAGAGTTATAACTTAAACCATCATCCTCAGAGTTATAATTTAAACGATCATCCTCAAAGAGTTATAATTTAAACCATCATCCTCAAAGAGTTATAATTTAAACCATCATCCTCAAAGAGTTATAATTTAAATCATCATCCCCAAAGCGTTATAATTTCAACCATCATCCTCAGAGTTATAATTTAAACCATCATCTTCAAAGAGTTATATCTTAAACCATCATCCTCAGAGAGTTATAATTTAAACCATCATCCTCAAAGAGTTATAATTTAAACCATCATCTTCAAAGAGTTATAACTTAAACCATCATCCTCAAAGAGTTATAATTTAAACCATCATCCTCAGAGTTATAATTTAAACCATCATCCTCAAAGAGTTTTCACTTAAACCATCGTCCTCAAAGAGATAAACTTTACCGAGTTACTAAAAAAATCAGACTTTCTGAAACAGATCAGAAGTGTTTGGAGAAAACTCAATATGGACATCGTGAGGCAACTGCATGATGGCATAAACGGCAGTATCCTGCACAATGGCGGCACGTTCATTTCAACATAAGACGACTCCAGGCAAACACAAAGGTGTCCGCAGCTTCCATCACTGAACTTCAGTATGCAGACGACCTCCCCTTCGTCGTTCACATCGAACGCGCCCTAAAGGAGATCCTGGAAACCTACGCAAATGCGTATGCACACCAGGGCTGACGCGATTTCCGACTTTTCTTTACCGAATACGCTGATTGGTTCAACTGCTCGCGTTGTGATTGGTTGCGGGAACATGAGTCCATGACGTAATATTACGATTTCCTATACTGTAATAGAATGTGTGGCGAGGGGTAACGAAGATCCCAGATACAGTAGTTATATTAGAGTAGTCCTCATACTCAGTGAATTTCATTGTTCCTGTCATTAGTTTTATAAATTTCTGAATAATAAACACTGCATTATACACCATTCAGAGTGTTATATGAGATCACATTAGATTTGTATTTTATCAATTGTAATTTGTATTACTTTAGTTCTGCTAAAATATCGCTAATAAAATGTAGGTAATCAAATACATCTACAATTTATTTCTGTGTATTCTATATGGTATTTTAGCCATGAAAAAGCATATTTCCTAAAGTCGGTAATTTACCGACAGTCGGAGCAGTGACGTCACGGCTTACCGACTACGTCATCAATTTACTGATTAACAGACGAAGTACTGGATTTGAACCAATCAGCGTGTTCGATAAACAAGAGTTGGAAATTCCGACAGCCCTGATGCACACTTTGGGGTGATTCTACACAAAACACAGATTCTCTTTCAGCCTGCCCCTGGTTCAGCCACACCTCCACCATCCATCCACGTTAACGGTACTACCCTCTTTAATGTTACACTTCCAGTACCTTGGCTCCCACCTGTCCACCACCGAGGGCATCGATGAAAAGATTCAACATCGGATCAGATGTGCATTTCAAGCTTTTGGCAAACTGCGTGTCTCCCCACCCTCTTGTATGGCAGCGAGACACGGGTCACATGGAGACACATCGAGACATTTGGGAACTCTCGGCAAAGTAGTTTATTTTCCTTCCTCAGAGTACGGTGGGAAGACAAGAGGACAATTATTGTTACTTACATCAATTACAGGAACATTGAGGTTGTCATTAGCGATGAACATTGATTTGGACTGGCCATGATGCTCGCACAGATGACAGTAGACTGCCAAAGGAGGTACTGTATTGTCACCTAAAGAAAGGCAAACGTAATGGTGGCAGACAACGGAAAATGAATAAAGATAGTGTTAAGACAAACCCGATAATGTGCCAAATAGACTCCAGCACCCGGGAGACGGCCGTAACGCTTGGAGGAGTACCACAGGGGATGATAATACTTTCGAGACGGACAAGATGCTGCCACCGCCCCTCCCGCACTAGATGTAGCCCTCCACATGTGCAACATCTGCGAACGATGCTGCCGGTCCCATATCGGCCTCTTGAGTCACCTCAGAACTCTCTAACCTAGGTGACATCCTTAATAACTGATATCATTGCATCATAACTGGATGAACGTCATACTTGATTCCAAGTGACAGCAAATTAGTAGTAACAAGTGATCGCGGGCCCTTCGTGCCCTTGTGAAAGTTTTAACGCTCGTGACAGCATACAGCGAATGAGGGTGCGCCAAGTCCGTAGACTTGCATGGTTAATTAGGGTGCGCCAAGTCCGTAGACTTGCATGGTTAATTAGGGTGCGCCAAGTCCGTAGACTTGCATCGTTTTCCATCCAAATAAAAATTTTAATTAATGCCTTCCTAAAGAAACCATCGACATGGGACCAGGTTTGTTCCACTCTACGAATTTTTTGCGATTTTTCCACCAAGTTTGATGAAAAACGATTGTGCCGTTTCGGCTGCCCAGAACAGACACACACACAGACAGACACACGCCTAGTCCTATAGTATATTAGATAATGTGTGTGGGGGGGAGGGGGGAGAGAGGCAGAGTATGGCCAGAAGGAGGAGAAAGAGAGTACATCACCTGGCATCCCAATAACAGGGTAAAAGTTTATCGGCTCGTCTATGACTACCGTTGCTCCGACATCGCACCTGATTCAATTATCGAGGAAAATGGCTTGGTGTCCCTAGTCGCATGCGTACAAACCGATTACAATACGAAGCGCCGATTTCTAAAAAAAATATTTATTTTTTATTTAGCGAGCCAATTAAAAACAGTCAGAATATTAAAAACACACACAAACAAATGAAAAACGAAATCAATGGCCCCTTCAGAGTAGTTGGAGGCGATATCTACAAAACCGTAAAATCAGGTTAAAAAATAAAATCGAATCAAAACTCCAGAGTCATAGTACTTGTGACATCCATTGCTTGTAGGGCGATGAATACTTAAGACACGGGGGCAGGGGGGGGGGGCTGAGGAGTGACACACTGCTGGTGATATCGTGGCTCTGTGCTTTCGTGAATGGAGCGCCCACAAAGCAGCTTTCGTTGCACGCGAAACTGGAGCCATTTCTCTCAGCACCGTGGTCAGACAAGAGCCGTAGATAGATAGAGTTCGGCCAACTGGGTGTCCTCAGCAATTACCACCTCACACCCCTCCAGTTAATACGCAGCCAGTCACGGCCCACCTTGCACGCTGGCAGGTGTCAAGTTGCACATTTCTAAGTCAAATATTCTGCCTTACAATGAAGAAAAGTTTACATACGTGTACACAGAGTGTATCAGAGAGAAAAGTCTCTATCTCTCTCTCTCTCTCTGGCTGAGGGTAAGGGTGCTGAACATATACATTACGAAAATATTCATGTGAGGAAACTGGCAGTTGCGACCTGCTGTTCTCGTGCTGTCTCCCACATAATGATTGGATTTATAATTAATATATATCTCATTATACGGATAAACCTTTATTAATGAGAGGGTCCTCATATTATTACCAAATTGATCGTTATATATCCAGTACTCTGTATTACCGTGGTAAATACTACTGTAAATCATTATTAATCACTAAGTCACGATATGGAAGGTGTCTAAGTCCCGGAATCATTTTTGTCATTCTTCGCTGCACCGACTCTAGTGAATTTATATCCATTCTATAATAGGGGCACCAGAACTGAACCGCATAATCGAGGTGCAGCCTGACTAGCGCAAGATATAGTTGCAATAAGACCTCTGCACTCTTGTTACTTACACTTCTAGATATATAACCCAATACTCTGTTTGCCTGATTTCGAACATTAACGCACTGTTTTCTAGGCCGTAGGGAGGGGGTTGAAGAGCTGCCATTACAACCACTGCAAACAACTACATGAATACGAGGAAAAATGGGACAAAAACGAGGGGGAAATGGGCTAGTCTGTGGTCTGAATGTGTAATTATGTCTGTGTGTTCCCCGCAGCGAGCGATTCAGGGGCCTCTCTACCCCCTACCTGCCGGGTGTAGTGAGGAAGTCTTAGTACAGGTGGCTCCTGGGGTGAGTTGAGGGAAACACGAAGTTCATTGTCGGGAATGTTGTAGTATGTGGGGAAAGTGTTTTATTTTATGACGAGTGTGTGAGGGAAGGGAAAATGAAAGAGAAAGATGGTTGATATCGATGCATCACTGAGATTGAGTAACAGATGTAGAAACTGCCAGACATACGAAGATGAGTGAAAGTGTGAGAGATGTACAAAAAGAGAGACAAATGACAGACAGGCAGACAGACAGACAGAGAAATGTAAAATATCGTCGTCTTTTATTGGGCCTGGAAACACCACAGCAAAGCATAAAAACAGAAACTCATCGTCTTCCGGCATGACTCCTTTACTGGTGGTGTTCCGACAGAAAATAAACACTCCTTAACCCAACCTATTTGTCTTTCAATTTTTCTTTCCTCTATGGCTTTAATTATTAATATGATCAACGTTCTTTACCTATACTAACCTCTCTCTTGTTAATGGGGTCCAAGAACGATCTCAATTCCACAACAAACACTGGGACAAGATTCTACACATACTAGCGGGCATTGGTCAAGAGACAGATGGTATGTATGATCTCTGATGTTCATAAGATTTTGTTTTTCCATTGTGTTCTCTTATGTTTGAGTGAGTCTAAAATAGTCTTATCATCAAGTACCATCATACATTAACACACATACATGTGGGCACACCTACACACGCAAACGCACTAACACAATTAAACACACACATACACACATTCATCGAACCAGCTACAGTCAACCTATATATTTTATCAAAAAATTGGCGTTCCAGGGTAAATCGACAGAGGACCGCCTAGTCTGGTGATCTAAATATTGCGTGATGCAAGACACCGGCGAGCACACTCACGGCCACCGACACAGCAAACTTCCCTCTTCCCATGTTTAGGTTGAGCCCAGATTCTCAAAGGTTCGTTAGCTGAATTATCTTGTAAATGGAGATGTAAGAACCCGACCCACTGGCTCCATTGCTCTTCCATGGCGAGTACACTGTAACGAAATAACTTCTCTTATTACCATTTATTGAGACATTTAGCGTATATAGGTTAGGTTAGGTCAGGTAAGGTCAGGTTGCGGGACATTGGTAGCAAATACAGGAATCAATTTTGTCTTCAATAGAGTTAATAACGCGGTGGAAACTCCGACAATTACAGTACACACAGACTACAGCTGAAGGTTGCTAAGGGTGGTCGAGCCCTGGCCTTTGACCACTGTGACTTGGGTCCGATACTTTCTTGGGTCGGATGTGAAAAGGGTGTTAACCAGTATAACCTTACCAAACATGACAGGTTTTCTCCAGGTACTACGATTTCACCCTGTACTAACTAGCACTGGATCTATATGGGATGCCCTCATATGACCTTGAAGAAGACCAGTTAGTCATAATTGATGAGAGCTATACAGTATATATAAAAAAAGCTGTTTCCGATCAAAATTACAAATGGATGCCAATTCCTTAGAGACAGGAGAAGAGCTTGCGGTCTTTTGATAGGGCAAGAGAGGATTGGTTTAAATTGTTACGTCAATATATCCGTCGAGGAGTCACTACCGCCTGTCTCTGGAGGCTTTGTTAGGTAAGACTACAAAATAAACTGTGTATACGAAATGTAATTTAACCCCAACACACAAAACACACCGAGGTTGACTACACACTCATAATCCTCATTAATCTACCTTTTTCGCACTGACTTATAAAAAACATAATTTAATTTGTGAAAGTGAAGGGAAACTGGACAAAAGCTAACGGAGAAAAATCAAATGACGAAGCATAAACTATTTCACACTTCTTGTAGACGACGACCTGTGTGGACGAGGTGAAAGTGTTCAAACGAGCCCCTAACTGGGGTCATGGAACGGGTCTATACCAACGAGTGTAATGAATAATCTAACACAGCCATAGTTTGTTTACACTCCCCGGTGATGGATTCATTCTTATCTATAATTCACGATTTCTCTTCATATATTTTTACCAGTGTATTCAACCGTGTATTAATAAATCTCCAATCCTACAGAAATAAGTCTACGTCCTACAGCTTTGGCGATATACAATATACAAAGGATGTTTAACATTTGAGTCGGTGGTTGAATCCCTCACATGGCGTCAATGTGGTCTGAATCTGTTGCATGAGCCGTATTTATGGTCTACAGTTCTTGTATTCTTCACGCTAGGGTTTTATATAATATACATAACAGCCACAACAACACACAGTAATAACCACGACAATAACCACAACATATAACAATATCCATTATAACAACAACACAAAAAACCCACAACAATAACAACGACGAACACAAGAACAACAACAATAACAACAACGAACATAAGAACAACAACAATAAACACAATAACAACAAAACACGACAACAAACACAACATATAACAATATCCATAATAACAACACAAAAAACCCACAACAACAATAACAACAACGAACGTAAGATCAACAATAACAACAACGAACATAAGAACAACAACAATAACAACAACGAACAACAACAATAAACACAACGAACATAAGAACAACAATAACAACAACGAACATAAGAACAACAACAATAACAATAACGAACATAAGAACAACAACAATAAACACAATAACAACAAAACACGACAACAAACAGAACAATAACGTCACCAATAACCACAAACAACAATATGTACTATCACAACACATCCAATGCTTCTACGAGACCTCCAGTGCTCCGATATAACCTTCATAACTTAAAGAGACCTTTACCACATCCACGAGACCTCCAACACTCACACAGCACTCAAGCCAAGACGTCAGGGGATTAAGTTGCACTCTGGCTGGGGAGTCCGTGAGGTGACTGCCACGTTTTTGCACTGGCTTTTCCGGGAAGTCGAGGTTGGTGCTCTTTACGTGTGTGTGTGTGTGTGTGTGACAGTTCCTCATCGCGACAGGAGACGACTTGTGGTAGTGTAATGAATGGTGTATATTAGAACAAAATATATAATGTTGCTATTACCGTTTGTTTTTACTATTGATACAATTATTATTATTATTATTATTATCACAAGTAGTGGTAACAGCAGTAGTAGGGAGTCTGAGTGTCTAACCTAAATTGGCACTAATGAATCCAATATATAACCAGAAAGTCTAATTAGTTCATGAGTAAATGGATCAATAATCAAATGACAAGACAAAGAAGAAAGATAATTTGATAAGAAACGGCGATAAAAAAATCGAGAAAATAATAATAATAATAATAATAATAATAATAATAATAATAATAATAATAATAATAATAATATAAGCTAATAAATAAGCTAAAATTTTACACCCTCTTAGAAGAAAAATAACCCGGTATATGCCGAAGCTATACAACGTAAACAATCTTGTTCTCAGGTAAACTTCCCACCTGTCCTGCCTCATTAATTAATTTGGTAACCTTGATCTCTCACTCTCACGCGGGAAAGGCATCCAAGTCCCTACCTGGGTTAATCTTTAACTTGGTGACACTATAAAATGGACGGGAACCTTCAGCACACCGGCGAAAAGGATCCCAAGGAGGTAATAGCGACTTGAACTGGGGGGGGGGGGGCTTCAGGACGCCGCCAAGAGGGTCTTCAGTTAGCCACGTTCACTCCTTAATATATGTGGAGAAAAACTTCCTCTTCAATACATCACGGTGCGTGTGATGATGATGATGATGATGAGGATGGTAATAATAATAATAATATTAATAATAATAATAATAATAATAATATTAATAATAATAATAATAATAATAATAATAATAATAATAATAATAATAATAATAATAATAATAATAATAATAATAATAATAATAATAATAATAATAATAAAATTACAATAATAAAAATGTAAAAATAAAATCTGAAAATATAAATAATAATAACTCGAAATCTTGAAAAAAAATCATAAAGAAAACACCAAAACCGAATGAAAACATCGTCTGAGTGTTTGGAGGCCGAGAAGTAAACAAAACAAAACAAAACAAACATTCGACCTACTCCACAAAGACGTGTGTACGTGGTTATACTCGACCTACTCCACAAAGACGTGTGTACGTGGTTATACTCGACCTACTCCACAAAGACGTGTGTACGTGGTTATACTCGACCTACTCCACAAAGACGTGTGTACGTGGTTATACTCGACCTACTCCACAAAGACGTGTGTACGTGGTTATACTCGACCTACTCCACAAGTGGGCTATAATTAGCTAGTGACGTAGGTAGTAGGTAGATAGGCAGCTACCAAACAGGGAGGTACTACCGCCTGGGAAGATATTGAAAGCATAAGGTGTTGTTTAATGGTAGACCCTGCTGCCATATGGCATCACGAAAATTGTGACCAAGTCCAGGTTGCTGATCTGACTTTCTGCCTCATTTACACACAATTGCAGGGTCTTAATTATTTCTCTTAACATTGACAACATAACATACATATATATTGTTTCTCACTCTTTATCCTTTTTATTTCTTTTTTATTATTTCTTTATGGTTCTTTATTATGATTATTGCAATTATTATTGTTATTATTGTTATTAATATTATTATTATTATTGTTATTATTCTTATCATTATTGTTTTATTATTTTTTATTTTTATTTTATTTTACTAATCTGAATAATAATAATAATTATTATTATTGGTATTATTATTGTTATTATTACATTTTCGCCCCCCAGGCCCCGATGTGGGTCAGTGACCTGTGCCCGGGTGGGCTAATACCCGTAAAAAAAAAAAATGCCCAGATATATGTGATATACTACACAGGGAATATAATACGCACTTAGTGGTGTGTTCAAGGGCAGATACTCAACTAACAGTGTCGGCTATTATTAGGTGGTGACATACACTGTACAGGGATACGCTTCATGTAACCCATCATTAACGGCATGAAGGTGAGCACGCACACACACACACACACACACACACACACAGATAGGCTTTTTTGCATTCAGCTGATGAAGAATAGTTAACAAAGCCAAGTTGTTGTTGTTGTTTTGTGGTCGAATCAAGCTGCCCCGGACAACCAGTTCAACAAATATACATCACTGTTGTTGCTCATTATTACATTAACTGTACATGGTGTCTTAAAATACTAAATATCATAGTCTTCATCTTCCCGAAGCAATGAGGAAGATAATGAGTCGCATAAATAGACATTAATAATCGTCTGATCCTGTCTTACTGTAGTGACGCTGCAACGTGCTTAAAATTGGCATAAATTTTATGAATAAAAAAAAGACTTAAGTTTACCTTTCTTTCGCTTCATTTATGATCCTCCGTATCAATTGTATGTGCGTGTGTGTGTCTGTGTCTGCGTGCGCATGTACGTGTGTGTGTGTTCAGCTCACTAATCTGACTATAAACGCTGCGATTAATTATAATTAACCAGAGAACACGGAGGAGAGAGAGAGAGAGAGAGAGGGTACAAACTAGTATCACAATAAAAGATTACTATTATGGTTGTGTTAAACACGAAAAAAAAAGTCAAACGATATACGTTCTTTTCATATTAAGACCTGCATAAACTGCAGTAAAAATGAATTTGCAACCGTAAGCAATTTCCTTTGAAAAGAAAAGTTAAAAAACAAAAGTTCCTAAAATAAACATAAACGGTAATGAAACAAATACTCATGATGGTAAAATATCGTGTCGTTCAACACCTTCCATAGAACATGCAATTAAGAAAACAATATCATGTGAAAAAAATAAACATGAAAGGGTTATTTCAATCAAAACAAGCGAGAGGAAAATACATGGTGGTGACAAGAGGTGGTTGGCTGGGTGGTGGCTGGGTGGTGGTGGGGATGTGTGGGCACCGCGCGCCACTTGTGCAGAGGCGAGACCTTCCCGTCGGCACCCTGAAGCCCTCCGTGACCCAGAAACCCTCTCCCTGGCCAACTGTCCCTCAATCACTCCTCACATCTTTCCCGTCTCTCGTCGGTGTGCAAAGATCAATAAAATAAGATTATCATTATAAAAATATATGTTTATTACCAATACAGTGTTAATAGTAAAGAATATGTTGATGACATGAGAGAGTCAAGGTGAGAGTTGCGGGATTCTGAGTTAATGTCCGAATGCCGGTTGGCAGTAGGTCGGGAGCCAACGATCGAAGGTTTTAAAGTAACTTGGTGCAAGCCTGCCATGCACGATATGAATCAAGCAAATGTGGCTCAGTCGTGAGCCAGGCACGATGGGGGAGAGTTAGTGGCAAAGCAGACAAGCGATTCAAATTAATAGTTGGCTGTTTGTATGGGTAGACCTCTCCCCTACCCATAGTTTAATGATTTGTATTTGAAACAGAGGGAATTGCAAGCAGACCAGGCGCGGAAATGCACAGAGCGCGCATCAGGCAGAAGAGAGCGCTGCAAGAGAGGGGGGAGGGGGAGGAGCGTGCACGCAGACGTCAAGCACAGCTCTTGTTTGCCAGTGCACCTTGGGAGCCAACACGGTCCACATGCCTCTCATGGCGGTACGAAATTCGACAAAATCTGTCATCTTGACCCAGCATCGGGGACAACGAGCTTATCAGCTTCCCCTCCTGCTGATAAGGCAGTGCTTGTCTGCTTGATGATACAACCGTGTGTGATATACAGCGTGGTGGTGAGTAGGCGGCGCCCGTGCTAGGCGTACCGCACCAGGCAAGCGCTACAAACCAGTGATTTTTCAGTAGTGCGAGCCATCCGCTGCAGCGTGTGGCTCTAGCATGAACCAGCAGACCACTCCGCGGATATCGATTAGCTGACGGATGAAAGTGGTGTATGTATCGAGAAGGTGTGAAGTGTTGTGTGGTGCTGGAGGCATCAGGAGGTGTCCCCGCCTCACGGAGAAACTGTAAACAAAGCGGAGGTCATTGCGTCCCCCCGGGGCTTGACGGCGGAAGTTTGTCGATGGTGAACATTCAGTCCAGTGTACCGAGTTGGGGAAGCAAATCCTCCCTAAAAATAGTGATAATCGCCTCTCTCCGGCTGGGAGCACAGCTGCACCACGGCACGTGGAAGTGTTATGGCGAAACATGATAGTGAGTGTCAGGGTGCAGAGGTGTAAGCCGAAGAACACTACACCCGCCCGCTGCTGCTATTCTAGTCGCTGCCGGGGTCCAGGGGTCCAGTGCTGAATAATAAGTGATTATTACTCAACTTATCTAGGACCCCAGTCATGGATAAACAAGGAATAACCCGTCTATGTGTTTACCTGAGCTCAGAACAGAAATTCTGTCAGTGAAATTCTGTAATATACCCTCGCTGTGCTGAAATAAATTGTGGATAGAAAGGAAGTAATACATTAGTTACTACCTTCATGTGCAGGCAGGAGCAGCAGCAGTAACAACGGGGTAGTGGACGTGTAAACAAGGTGAGATAGCAACGTCACCAAGATTACCCCGAGTTACCAAACGCGGCAAGCGCAAGAGTGGAAGGGGAGTGAGGGCGCAGCTCCTCCAACAGTACCCTGGGTAGATGAAATACGCGCACATCGCCGCCCAACTATTGCAGTACCTCTGGGGAAGCTTGTGCGCCACAGTACCTCCCACCAGTCCTCTATGGCTTCATCTCGTCCCTCTCAGCTAAGAAAGGTCATGATGAAGGAGCGCTGTGAATTCCAGATATGCTTTTCTAAAAGGACTTATTTTTTTACCCAATTAAATTCTTCTGTTCAAATAAGGAAAAAAAATGTACAAGAAAACTTATTAATCACTTGAAGTTATAGAAAATAATTCAGTACTATCACAGTGATGAGCGACATAATACCAAGTGAAAATATGAAGGCAAGTAAATAATGTAGTGCAGGGAGCAGTACTGGTGGAGGTAATGCTGTCCTTAACAACTGTATGTGATGCTCAGATATACACAAGACTGTTCTTCTGTGGAGTGTAGTGTAGTGTAGAGGGAACCTGTGAGTCTTACAAACAGTTCTTTGTCATTCAGCGAGAATATATGAAGCAGGAATTATCCTCTCCTCTGTGTTTTATAATGGTAAATTAAAAGATAAATCGTGATATATTGGTAAAATCAACACGACAGCTTTAATAAGTTGCAATTGTTCAAGAAAACAAGTGGTAATCCGAAGTTTCTTTATAAAAGTTCAGTGTGGGGAAACTTCAGCGAGCTGTACGTTTCTAAACTCCAAAGTTAATTGTAAAAAAAAAAATAAAGATAGTATAAAGAAAATAGTGTAAATTGTAATGTGTTATGCTGTCTCCATATTCAAGACGATTGAATTACGAGAAGCGAATAGCGGAATGTGAAACTTGGTCTTCCAGATCTGTCTCTCGCCTATTGTAGATGATAGTACACACCAGTTACGTGAATAGCCCGTACCCAGGGTGTAGTGAATTGAAAAATGAAGTTTCTGTAATGTGGCGATTGTGAGAGAAAATTTAATAACCGAAACAGCCTTTGTCGGCGCTCGAGTGAGCGGCCGCCATCTTGTAGGGATCCCATACCTCGCAAGGGCGATGGGAAGCCGATCACAAGAACCCACGAAGGTCGCGTCTCTTTTTTATTTGTTCCCATTCTATTTTTTGTCACCTGTTTTAGTGATAATGAAATATTATTTCCCGGCAGTGGTGGAGCAGCAAGTGGAGAGTGTAGTTAAGTGAATATCGCAGTACTTGGGTGAAAAAAATCTGTACCATACATTGCTAAAAGTGGTGCCTTGGAATAATGCCTTAATCGGAAATGTTAGGCTCAGTGATGTTGTGTAGTGAGTGGAAGCCTGTAAGATAATGGGGCTTGTAATTTTATTTATTACCCATGATGAAAGAAGCTAATGGGAGATGCTTTATATCAACAACACACTGAACAAGACCACCAGAGTCAGCGCTTCACTAGTATTAAGTGTTAACTGTTATATTAATGAAGTGATTAGTGCAGTTTAAGTAATGGTTAATGATTAAAGATTTCTCAAGTAAGTATAACCTGATTTGAGTCGTGGAGGAGGCGGTAAACACCCTCCGCCACACACTTAACCCATGAATACCTCTGGCTTATATTTGTTGACTTTTATTTTCCTTACTTCAATGCAGGCAGTCCTGTCGAAAAAATCATTCGATGAAGAGTTAGAGAAAATATCTTCCCACCTGTCTACAAAAAAAAATAATCAAAACACTGGATATATATCACGCATTCATTTTATATTATCCTTTTTTATTTAAACAAAAGTAATTCCTTTTATCTACATTCATGGTTTATTTGATTTGATTCTTGAGTCGTATAATTTTATAGTGTCAAATAACGAAAAAAAAAAATATCACCCGATAAAGTTGTGAAGAATTACTATTACTGAAGAGCGAACCTGTTGGCAAGAATTAGGAGATATAAATGTGCTGCGGCGGTGGAGAGGGGCCCTGTACACAAACCCTCTCCCTCAAGAATGGGACCAGGAACTCACAATACCTGCAAAAGCCCTCCTGCAAATTGCAGAAGTCCTTTACAAGCCAAAAGGAAAGAAAGAAAGCAATAATAACCCAACTCTGCCAACCACTAATAAAACCTACAATCCTCCCAAAAGAAAAACTTAACCCACCCAATCTTACTCACAATCCCTCCTAAAAAAAAATAAAATAAAAAATATTAACTCAACTTATCCAACCACTAATCAACTCCTACAATCCTCCCAAAACAAAAACTTAATATACCCGACCTTTCTAACAACCCCCTTCGACCCCCCCTTAAAAAAAAAAATTACATATGACTCAATACAACTATTCATTAGCCACACAAATCATATCACCCCTAAAAAATCCTACCATACTATAAATTAACCTAACAACCTCCAAAGCCCCCCTCTCCTCCCAACAACTCACCATACCTGACCTCACTAACAATTATCCTCCCCTTACCCCTCTCCCCTTACTATATTGAAACACACACACTCACACAACAACCCCCCTTAAGCAATTCTATCTAGCCTAAATCAAACATACCACTGCCACTCCCCAACCAATTCTCAAAGACAAACTCCCCCACCTGCAACCAATCTCCAAACACAACCCCCCGCCAGACAAAGCCTCTCATAATACTACAACTCTCCAGAACCAAACCAAACACACCCAACCTCTGTGACATCCAATCTCAATAAAATCGACCTAACTCAAGACTGAAACTAATCAACCTATATCTCACTCTCATCTCCGTTCACAATTTGACAAAGCTCAAATCTGTCTCCTGCTATTACTGAAAACTCTCCTACGATACGCTCATCCTTCCTTACTACGAATACTTTGAGATTTCAAGCTCAAAGATTCAAAAACTCTTCCTCCAACTCGCTCCATTTCTCCTCGACATAACTCAAAAACCTACAACTCTCAGAACCAAATCAATGAGTTTGTTATATTCATTAATCATTAATGATCTTGATTTAGGCATAACTAGTAGGATTAGTAAATTTGCAGATGATACCAAAATGGGGAGAGTGATAAATTCAGACAGTGACTTTGAACACCTTCAAAGAGATCTAGATACCTTACATGAGTGGTCAGTAGACTGGCAAATGAATTTTAATACTGATAAATGCAAGGTACTACAGATAGGGAAGACGAATACAATGTTATATAAACTAGGTAACACGGAAATAGAAACCTAGTCAGGAAAAAGATCTAGGTGTATTTGTTAGCAACGACTTGAAAACTCAGAAAACAATGTATTAGCGTTCGCAAACAAGGCAAACAGGATTCTTGGTTGCATATCTAGGTCTGTGAGTAACAGAACTGCTGACGTTATCTTGAAACTTTACCTAGCATTAGTGAGGCCACACATGGATTATGCGGTTCAGTTCTGGTGTCCTTATTATAGAATGGACATAGATTCTTTGGAGAGAGTACAAAGAAGAATGACAAAATGATCCATAATATTAGAAACCTTCCATATGAAGAAAGACTGAAAAGCTTAGGCTTACATTCATTAGAGAGGCGTAGAGTTAGGGGAGATATGATAGAGGTGTACAAGTGGGTAAGTGGGATTAACAAGGGTAAAATGGAAGATGTTCTGAAGCTCAGTAATAACGAAATAACTAGAACAAATGGCTTTAAATTAGATAAATTCCGATTCAGAAAGGATATAGGCAAGCACTGGTTTGGTAATAGAGTTGTGGATATGTGGAATAGGCTACCGAGTGCTATAGTAGGATCGGGGACGCTAGGGAGCTTCAAGACGAAGTTGGATAGGCACATGGAAGTGCTGGGATGGGTGTGAAAGGGATCTGCCCTGTATGGGCCAGTCGGCCTCCTGCAGTATCCCACTTTCTTATGTTCTTATGTTCTTATGTTATACCCAACCTCTGTGACATCCAATCTCAATAAAATCGACCTAACTCAAGACTGAAACCAATCAACCTATATCTCATTCTCGTCTCCGTTCATAATTTGACAAAGCTCAAATCTGTCTCCTGCTATTACTAAAAACTCTCCTACGATACGCTCATCCTTCCTTACTACGAATACTTTGGCATTTCAAGCTCAAAGATTCAAAACCCTTCCTCCAACTCGCTCCGTTCCTCTTTGACATAGCTCAAAGACTTTACCTTCATCTTTCTCCAAACAACCCTACAACTAGCTACATTTCCATTTTCACCTTCCCTGTTACTTTGACCGTGGGTGCCTGTGCGTCCGTCCACCTGTGCTTCTCGGCTTGCACCGCCGCCGTGGCGGGGCGGTTCTTCCTCCGCTTTGCCAACACTGCCTAAGCTAAGACGACAACCAGAGCACCCGCGTTGGCCCTTTGCCTGCCCGGTCCTGCTCCCGCCATCCCTCTGCCTCGTCCTGATTGTGATTGTTGCACTTTTTTTTTTTTTTTTTTTTTACGGGGATTAGCCCACCCAGGCACAGGTCACTGACCCACATCGGGGCCTAGGGAGCGAAAATGTAATAAATAATAATAATAATAATAATAATAATAATAATAATAATAATAATAATAATAATAATAATAATAATAATAATAATAATAATAATAATAATAATAATAATAATAATAATAATAATAATAATAATAATAAAGAACCATAAAGAAATACAAATTGAAAAAAAAAATTAGTGAGAAACAATATACAGTATATATGTTGTGTTGTCAATAATAAGAGAAACAATTGAGACCCTGCAATTGTGTGTAAATGAGACAAAACGTCAGATCAGCAACCTGGGACTTGGTCACAATTTTCGTGATGCCATATGACAGCAGGGTCTACCATAGACAACACATTATGCTTCCAATATGTTCCCAGGCGGTAGTACCTCCCTGTTTGGTAGCTGCCTACTACCTACTACCTACCAGGCACATTGCCTACCCCCTCACGCAAGCGGTGTTTAGCCATTGCACCTGTTCTCTCCGTCTAAAATTCACTTCTATCCTCCCTTTATCCTTCCCCTGAACCTCTTTCCCCCCTGTCACTAGCTTTTATGTATGTATATATGTAGAGGGGCGCTTGTGGTAGAAGCGGTACCGCTCTTGCCTCGCAAGCAAGATGTCACGGGTTCGATTCCCGAGCAAGCGGAAGTTGTTTGGACACTCTTCCTAGCCCCCTTGGTCCCTGTTCACCTAGCAGTAAGTAGGTACCTGTTGTAAATCGAAAGGTTGCGAATTCGTATTCAGGGAAAGTTGTTGGAGCTTCTAAACTTGAACTAACACAATCCGGAGGAGTGGTGACCCGAGGATCACACACCCGACACAGACAAAAAACCAAATACGTGCGCTATGCGCTAACCAAATAAACGCAGTCGTGTAAAGCCACGGCACTATCTCTCCCACTACAATTCCCTTCCTAACCTCCTGCTCCTTCCTTTATCATCTTCCCCGCTCTTTCTTTCGCTACCAACAACTTTTTTGGAGCTTCTAAACTTGAACAGAGATACTGTTACAGTTTACACCCACAGCCTAATTTATTATTCATATCACTCGAGATCAATTATTAATTTGCCTTTCACTTGAGGCCTTAATTTGACTCTTAATGATATGAACACTTCTGCCTGATCCCTTGATGGTTAAATGATATTCTCTGTATATATATTAGTATCTGTCGACAGTGTACGTGAGCTTCCTGACACATCTATTGAGGTTGTATAGACGCAAACACTTTACTGCATTACCATTACATGTTATGGGTAAGTCTGTGCTACTCATCCCCTGATTTACTCCCAAGCGTGACCCGACACCTGATTTTTTTTATGAAATTATCTGCTTATAAATTTACTTTTTCATTAGTCATCTTAGAAATAATCAGACGACACGTATAAGAGTACTAGAGAGGTGTGGAAGGTGATCTTGAACCAACTTATGACCTTTTGAAGTTCCCAGTTTTATAGTTCAGGGTTTTGGTTCCTTAAATATGCTAATTCTCACCTGTAAATATGAGTCGTCGCTCGTGCTAACATTACAGGTATTTAAACGCTAAGACAACACCCCAAAGATTGAACACTAGTTCTAAATGTTCTGAAGACACCAATAGCAATATACTCATGAGACTGTATACATTATACACTTGACTGGAACACAAACTTGAAACTCGACATACAAAAACGCGCGCACACACACATACTTAATACTTTTTATATAAACACTTCTTATCAAGGCAGGACATATACTCTTGATAGATGCATGGACTAAGACAATAAATATAAAAATAAACACAAGGACTCAGGATAACTGCGGACTTACTTAATGCAGTCATTGAACACTTAAGACAATGCAAACATATTCTCAGGCATAAACTTACACTCAGAGTAATACATACACTCTCATGGCATTCCTTACTAGCTCAAGACATTCTGAATACACTAACGTAAAGGCGTAAAGGCCATTACATCCAAGGTTAGTCCACCTGGTAAACACCTATTGGAGGCGAGACAAGCCACAAAGACATAAAATATACAGTATATATATATACACTAAGTAGGCAACATAAACACTGAGACACTCCTGTCACCCAGTACAGTGACTCTCAGGCATCGCAAGCTCTTAACACAATAAAGGCTACACCAAACATTCACCAACGAAACGAAAACAAACTCAGTGGTTTATTTTCATTAATATAATATATGCTTGAGGTTTTTTGCCGACCATTGACTGCTTCACGTGTGACCTTAGGTAGCCACGTAAATCTTGAACTATATGGCATTAAATCTTCCCACGATGATGACACATGAATACCAACAGACAAATACTCGTAGTAAACACCACAATGAGTCTGTATGTCATGTCTAATTATGAAGTAAATGAATTCCTGACACCAAATCTTGAGTACTATAGATGATTAACGCCTTGTGTGTGTATTTGTGTGTCAATGTGAAAGTGAGAGAGAAAGACATGAGAGAAAGTAACTACGTGTGCATCACAGTCACTATCCATCTGTATTCATGTAATGGGTCGTCTTTATACATTATGTATGGATCGTACATCATCAGTGTGTCAATATTCACCAGGATAGCGGAGCCGTTTTATATCCACACGCACAACTCAGTAAACATTTATCTCGGTCCATCAGCTGATTTCTGTCAACAAAACATTGATCTAGTCCTGGCCAGTGTCCGAAACGATTCACTCAATGTACAGTACGTTACTGTCCTCATTTACAAAAACTATTAGTTGCCAGGAGTTACTGCCTTGCTGTGTACCTTATAAGTACTCCGGTCAGCTGAGTCAACTACTACTAGACAGAGAAACTATATATGTGATGTCTGGAACTGCTTGGAAGTTGCGTGTGAGCGTAACAAAACGCACAACGTCTGACCTACAACACCCGCCCTCACTCAACACTACGACCACCTCCACCCTTATCTGTCAGTACACAGCTTGCGTGATCTTGCATACCAAGCAGCGCCTCCAAGGAAAATCTGATTTTCATGCTTACAGCGCAGGAGTCGTTTACTCCCACCATGTAAAGTACATCAATTATTCCTACAAGACTGTTAACGGTGAACAAGGCACAGCATAACGTCAGTTTCTTCTTTACTGTGTACTGTACTGTACCTGTCTTCATAATCTGTTACAGTGTGTTTCAATACCAGCCAGTTCTGAAGATGATATGAAATTATTGTTTAATAAATAATAAAACGAGGAGGAACACGTTATTTTCTATTGGCTTCTAACCCTGTTGTTTAAATTATCAATCATATATCAGAGTAATAGTGAATTTATCATATGCTGCAAGTTTTTGTCTTTTTATCCTTTAATTCACTGCGAATTTTCTGGCTGCTAATTCTTTAAAATAATATTTTACATGAAGGTTCACACTTGTTCTCCCCATTATTAACTTGCTTATAATGGCATCTTAATGTCTGTTTTCTAGATTATAAAAATAACAAAAAATAATGTACAAATGAGCAACAATTATACAACTGCCAGGCAGAGAAGCACATCGGCGACTACAGGAGTATTTGTTCTTTATATTTTTCAAATTTAATTTCCGTCATGAGTTTATTTTCCGAAAGAACATACAATGAAAACAAATGTAAGTAGTTTTCTTATGAAGAGGGACATTTTTGTGCATAAAAATCAATTGTAAATGTCCAAATGCTTAGCTAATAAGTAATATTATTTTATAGAGAAAACCAAGTTTATTATCAGTGTGCATTTTCGTCATTACGAATTATTCTACATATATAAATAATATCCGTACTCACTCTGAAATGGCAACATCTTATTTTGGAACCAACTTGAATTACACAACAGATTTTATCGAAATACAAACAGAAAAATAAAATTTCAAATATTTGTGAAAAACATATCAACCACTAGAAATTATTTTGTAGTGTAAACAATAGCGCCAGTATTACGGGGAAACCCTATAAATTAGAAGCATTGTCAACACCACATCGCTAATGCAACACTGTAACTTACCGAGTTCTGGGCATGATTCAAGGTCCCTGTGTGCTCACTGACCTTCACGGATAACCTCACTAAGCTTATAGCAAACTATCAAACTAACAACTGTTTCACTGTCAATGCCTCGTGTCACATTGGATATGACACTGAACATCACCTAGATCAAGCTTATGTGTCAAGCTGTGACATTTTTGGTAGCGATATAAAGTTACGCCAAAGTTCACGTAGTGAGAGCTTTAAGACAAAGCAAATGTTTACTCTCAGTATCACTCAGTTTACACTAAAGTGTCTTTTTTCACCACCTCACTGCCAGGTGTGTCTGCCTCATTGTAAACAATCTTACATTACCCCCTGCCCCCTGTGCTGGCAGCAACACCTGACAGGGGTAGATGATGTTGATAACGTGTAATGTGTAGTATATTCACACTTCAGTCCACAATACAGGCTCGAACCCCTTGTCCAAACTCAGGTCTTCAGCTGATATATCCAATAGTAATAAAACGAAAACAAAAACACATTTAATGGCCACACCGCATAACTCCTCTAGGCTTTATAACTCAGAGTTACTTACAGACGTGTTGGTTATCAGAGACGACATCAATATTTTTTTTTTAATAATATACATTTTCTGAGGTAATAACGATACTAACAATAAATGTAACTTTCACAATCATTTATATATGATTATTATCATTATTATATTAGTATTATTATTATATTATTATTATTATCATTATTAATTTTTCACCTTGTATTCAACAGCATACACTATATTAAAGCTAGACAAATCCCTGGCCTTGTACAGATATTTTTTCTTTTATGTACTACAGACGCAAGATAAATACACAGTAACTTCAGGAAATAAACATAATCATGGACCTCAGTAACATAATGCCCTGTTCTGTGTTGCTGGATGGCCAATGTTTACAGCGTGCAGTACAGACACCTACAGCCAGCACCCAAAACTTTCTATACGCGCCTGATCGAAACTATAAAAGTGAAAGAGGTCTCATGGGCTTTAACTACCCATTAGGAGGCAGGATGACCGGCACTGTAATCAATAACCTTCACTTCTCCAACTGTAGATTTAGGTACCCATTTGCTACCGGGTGGACTGAGAGTGCTCTAGGATCAAACCAATGATCCTTACTACAGGTGACGAGTACTGTAACAAACTCAGTCGCTGCATACCTATCGAAACGGTACTAAACATCAAATGAGATATTACAGAACTGATTAAAGGTTGACGAGCATGTTCCAGCAAGTCACAGTGTCAAACGTATACTCTTACAAGCTGAGAGTTATGACGGACGATAAAAAATCTATACTTATACTACTAACGAAAACAAAATAGCATTGTATTTAACCTTTAATATTAACGAGGATCAAACATGTCGAGATTTAACAAGTTATGGACACCATTCTTTACCCAACAGTCGATGCTGAGAGACAATGGGACAAGCACTGGGTATAGAGTTAGAAACAAAGCTTCAACCAATACAATGACACCCAAGGTAGGTTGTCTCTGACCCTCGCTCTTCAGGATAAATGAAATCTACGTAGAATATAAAGCTAAATTTATGTTCGCTTGTGCGTTCGTCCACAATACACAACAAAAACAATATTAAGATAACTAAACACACACACACACAGATTCTAGATCATAAAACATAAACGGGAAAAAAAATATTTTATTAAGCCTCCAAACTGTGCCAGCGATACTTTATGATGATTGCTTGTCTCTACAACAGCTCCAGTGAGGAGTATTAGAAGTAGACAACGTTAACCTGGGAGGGACCACTATATCTTACTGTTTACACGCTCCTCCTATAATGATGTGTGTGTGTGTGTGTGTGTGTGTGTGTGTGTGTTTAGATAAAAATATACGTGTGTACTGACACGCCTCAGTAATAAAGATTTGTGGCAGAAGGACCGGGTGATAATAGGGACGGAGTTTAGAACGAGCGAGAAAAATTACTCTGAAATATACTCGTGTCTGTACACTTAAGAAAATTGTACTTAGATCATTCAAAATACTGTTCACGCTATAACACTGAACTTTAGTGAACATCCTTGTTATGAACGGCAGATATACACGTGATGTCCCTAACTGTGTGCACCAGCAATTATGTCTGTTAAGAAAAAAATCACGTTTTGACGATTTACTCTCATATGTGATGGCGTAAATCTTCATGAATCAATTTCGTATCAGGTATCAACTATATACAAAATTGGGTTATATATTAATCCTGGAATAAATCCCAAAGTTCAGGTAACATGAAGAAGGAAAAATTAAAACAAAGGAGATGATAAAACTCAGACAGCTAAGAACACGACCTGGGCAAGATCGCTAACCTTATCCTTCAAGCGACGGTGTTACGTTAGCCATGGTTCTGTAGTGAAAGCAGCACACTATGAGACTGAGAACAGTCACACCTCCCCCTCCGACCCTACACGTTAGCCATGGTTCTGTAGTGAAAGCAGCACACTATGAGACTGAGAACAGTCACACCTCCCCCTCCGACCCTACACGTTAGCCATGGTTCTGTAGTGAAAGCAGCACACTATGAGACTGAGAACAGTCACACCTCCCCCTCCGACCCTACATGGCAGTCTATCTAACCACCTTGACTTCTCATATGAAAGTCCACCTGTTTCCTACCCCCGACACCAACCTACACGACATCCAAAATTAAATTCCACCTGACCACTCACATGACAGTCCCTTGGCAGACCACCAAACGGTCCAACTTAACTCTGACACCCCCCACCCTCATCTGACACTCTCTCTGCCCCCTCCCCTCCTCTCCACTCCCCCTCCTCCAACTCACCTCCACCAGAGTCGGGATGGGATGAAAGATCCACTTCTCCCCTAGATAACGTTAAGGTGTTTAATCATCAGGTAAAATATGGTGGGTTGCTAATCTGCAAGTGATTCATTTAACCTTTTAGACTTATTTGCATACCAACATGATAAACTGAAAATAATCTCATCTCTTGTCTAAACTTAATACTGAAATCCTATTATGTCACGTCAAACATCAAGTCATCCATACAACCCTAATAGGTAAAGGTCTCCAGGTGAAACACTAATTAACTAAAGTACCTTAATGGAGTAACCGGACATGAGGGGTTACCGTCATCCCAGCGTCTGATTTCAGTACTGAAAAAAAAACACACACACAACAGACACAAGACCCGAGACACGGTCCTTCCCATACTAACAATGACTCACTCTACAGCAGGTGCGGGCAACAACATGGAACATTGCTAGACTCTGGACTTAATGATAAAGATTTAATCGTCAAGATGAGAATAATAAGAAAAGACGGTATATTTACCATTGTTTTTTTCTGCATTCGCCTTGTGTTGTGATATTGCAAGGTGTGGTGACGCTGTGTGTGTGCTGATGATGATAATGAAGCTTTTGTTAGGCAGAGTTTTTGTTTTGTAATCTGGAGGTGAAAAACTGGGGTACTGTTAGGATTCATAAGGTTGGAATAGTGTGTGTGTGTGTGTGTGTGTGTGTGAGTGTGAGTGAGAGACATAACCGTCACTATGTCTGCAACCAATAATTTACCTTGGTGTTTGTTAAGCCTCGCAATTAATACATACCTGAACATACATATTATTCCATAACCGTCACTATGTCTGCAACCAATAATTTACCTTGGTGTTTGTTAAGCCTCGCAATTAATACATACCTGAACATACATATTATTCCCTACATCCAAACTTGAGTATACTTGAGTAATTAGCATATGAAAACTCCACCTTTTATTTAGCTACTATAACCTTCACATAATACAAATTTGTCATCAATTTCAACACAAGCCTCACTTAATTTATCTCACACCACTTTATCAATCAACTTCTATTGTGATCTGGTGACTCACTTAACTCAAATACTAGTGTCTTTACTTAATACACCTTTTCACATATCCGTTGAGACATTGTTACATAACTATTTGACAAATTTCATAACCGGAACAGACCACTTACATGTAAAAATCTTCATCTACAATCCGAAACTAAATTCGGAGCCTTTTAGTGAACTGTAGGGTTCCAGTATCATATATGCAAAAGAGAAACCTCTCCCACAGAATCCGTCGTCGTCCAGCGGCCACGACACTTGCGACCACCAACTGGTTGGCAGAGAACGAGTCTCAATTTGAAGCTAAATTATAATCCCTTGAAATGATGGGATCTGAGATCAAAATTTTTATAAAGAATTTTTTTATTGGCAATTCTTCCCTACAACCACAAGAATCCAGACAACTTAGTTATCAGAGAAGAAATATAATTTGAAGGTCTATGATAAGCCTTAAATTAGTGGATTCAACGAGTATTATATCCTGAGATAATATAGATCTTTCCGAGGACTCATCCCTGTGAACAGTAATATCTCACGATTATCTTAATTTTACACCTGTGACCACGAGGAGGAGTTCATCTCATTTGCATTTGTGAAAAAATAAATTTGAAGAAATATACGAAGCTCTGAGTCACAAACTCAAAAATTATTCAATCAATCAATCATGCCTTAGGGTTGGCAATCAAGGCTCTCCACTCCAAGGATTTTCAAGCTGCCTTTATCAATCCTGCCAGACTTTGTATCTCTCCGGGGAACCACAACTTATTACATCACGATTGAGAAGAATTTCCCTCAAGACTTCAGAGCCGAGGCCACATAAATCCAGGACTATAACGAGCAAACAGAATTAAGTCTTAGTACAGAGACGAAGACAACAAGTGGAAAAATATCTTTATACGTAGAGACAAAGCGTAAAGGTTGACCATGGTACAGTAATTGTATTTTCCACACCGGGTAGCGTGAAGAATCAATGACGTGGAGACTTGGCATTATTGTTTCCTAACTTAACCCTCTGAGTACGATGCCAACCCCCCTGAGTACAATGAATTAATCCAGACCCCCCCCCTATAGAGTACGATTATTTAACACAATGAACAAGATATATTTACCCCTTGAAATAGACCAGTGGGTTAGGTATATCACCAGTTGAGTACAATACCAGCCTCTGAGTACAGTAAATCAACCGAGTAAGGTACCTTAACCGCTTGAGTACGATGACTTAACCCTTTGAATGAGATGACCTATTCTTGTGGGTACGTAGACACTGTACTTAGGTGGTTAAGTCACTGTACTCAGGAACAGGTCATCATATAGAAAGGGTTATAACAACGTGATCAAGGGAGTAAGCCATTGTATTCAGAGGATTAAGGATTAAGGCAACGTTCTCAAGGGGCTTAAACAACTGTAAAACTGATCCCATTAATTTGCTAAACGAGAATACGACTGTCGAAAAGTCTGAGATTGCATTGACTTGACTGACTTCAAATTAATATAAGTAATAGAAACCTGACATGACGTTTACAACAAGCCTTACGATAACATTAATGACAAAACCAAACCTCACAGCCATGACATAAATCCAAGCCTGGCATCACATTCTAACACACAAAAGAAGAACTCGTGTAGCAGAGTGCAGGAATGAAGTGACACGTGTCAACAGAGGACCACACTTACAACCTTCAGGCTCAGGGTAGACTCGTAAATTAATCACAAGACCAACACGCCCGGGGAGGTGTTACCGGGTCCAACACGTCCTCAACCCCCCCCCGCCCTCAGTCAGTGTTTTTCACTTTGTTTACACGAGGAGTCTGCAAGTCTAATGAGTTCCAGTTCTACTAGGTCTTAGTTCTAATGGGTATCAAGTGATAATGAGTCTCAGTTATAGTGATCCCCCAGTTGTAATAACCCCCAGTTATAATGATAGGTCTCTGTTCTAATGGTCCTCATTTATAACGGGTCCCAGTTATAATGGACCCCCAGTTATAAGAGGCCTCACTAATCCTGGGCCTCACTCAGGGCTGGATTAACCATTAAGCAAAATAAGCACGTGCTTAGGGCACCAAAAGAAGGGGGCACCACAGGTTTTTCTTTTGAAGGTATTATGCCTTCTAGTGACCAGATCATATTTGCGATAAAACCTAATAGGCTAGTGTAAAACCGCCGTATAAAATTGGTGAAAAATATTAATCCCATTTTGTTCGTTAACTATGTTTTGTAAGGGTTTTAAACCAAGAAAACTGTGCTCCTTTTTTTTTTTAAGGACACGTTGCCGAATGGAAATGGCTTTATTTTATACACGTTCAAGAACGTTCCTGAACGTCTGAAATTGTCTAAGTTCGTTCCCTCGCTTTTCAGCCCTCACTCAGGCTCTTGCAGTATCAACGAAATGTGTCTATTTTAACGTGTGGTATGAGGTGGATTGTGTGAAATAACAAGTGAGTTTCTGAATTTCTCATTAATTAAATTACTTTATATTTACAAAATAAAGAGGTAGATATTTTAACTATATTAATATAATGTGTTACTAAATTAAGAGCAGTAACTCTAGGCCTAGTTGTTATAATAAATAAGGTTAAATCAAAACTGTCTAATTTCAGTGATTTTTATAATTATCAAATGTTGAAAAACTTCAACTCCTTGTTTTTATTTCTTAATTGTCTTTAATATCTTGTCAGTTAAGCAATGGGAGGGCCGAGGGGGCACCATTGTTGGGCTGTGCCTAGGGCATCAATTGGCCTTAATCCGGCCCTGGCCTCACTAGTACGTAATGGGACCCAATCACAATAGCGTTCCAGTTCTAAGAGGCATCAGTCCTAGTAAATACCACTTCTAATGGGTTCCAGACCAAAAAGTCCCTAACCTAATCTAACCTAACCTGAGGATCGATACCAGAGGTTAAGTTAGGTTAAGGCTTAGTTGGGGCCAATCTGGCTAGGGTCCATTTAGAAATGAAATCCATCAGAACTAAGACCCATTAGAGTTGGGGCCCATTAATACTGGGACCCATTAGAGTTGGGCCCATTAATACTGGGTCCCATTAGAGTTGGGGCCCATTAATACTGGGACCCATTAGAGATGGGGCTCATTAATACTGGGACCCATTAGAGATGGGACCCATTTATTCTGGGACCCATTAGAGTTGGGGCTCACTAATACTGGGACCCATTAGAGATGGGGCTCATTTATACTGGGCCCCAATAGAGATGGGACCCATTTATACTGGGCCCCATTAGAGATGAGACCCATTTATACTGGGACCCATTCGAGTTGGGGCTCACTAATACTGGGACCTATTAGAGATGGGGCTCATTTATACTGGGCCCCATTAGAGATGAGACCCATTAATACTGGGACCCATTCGAGTTGGGGCTCACTAATACTGGGCCCCATTAGAGATGGGACCCATTTATACTGGGCCCCATTAGAGATGGGGCTCATTTATACTGGGCCCCATTAGAGATGGGGCTCATTTATACTGGAACCTATTAAAGATGGGGCTCATTTATACTGGGCTCCATTAGAGATGAGATCCATTTATACCTGGACCCATTCGAGTTGGGGCTCACTAATACTGGGACCTATTAGAGATGGGGCTCATTTATACTGGGCCCCATTAGAGATGAGACCCATTTATACTGGGCTCCATTAGAGATGGGACCCATTTATACTGGGACCCATTCGAGTTGGGGCTCACTAATACTGGGACCTATTAGAGATGGGGCTCATTAATACTGGGCCCCATTAGAGATGGGACCCATTTATACTGGGACCCATTCGAGTTGGGGCTCACTAATACTGGGACCTATTAGAGATGGGGCTCATTAATACTGGGACCTATTAGAGTTGGGGCTCATTATTACTGGGACCCATTAGAGTTGGGACCCATTAGTACTAGGGACTATTACGACTGGGGTCCAGTTAACCAGTCAACAAATAGGCGATAAGTGGACCTTCTGGATAGACTTTCACCAATGAGAAAAAACTTTTGAAAAGAAAGAAAAAGAAAAAAAATCGATAATGAGAAAACACAAGAAGGAAAGATGGAGAAATACAGAAAGAAATGAAAATGAATAATGAATAAAGAACGAATGAGAAAGGGAACAAGAAAAACGAAAGAAAATATGAAAAGGAACGAAATATAAAAGAAAATAATGGGCAGAGGACGAGAGGGAGAATACAAAAGGAAAAAGAACGAAAATTAAATAACGAACGAGAAAATAAAAAGAAAAATTAAGAAAAAAACGAGAGAAAGGAAAAGAAAAAATGGTTAAAAGAAAGGAAAAACCCGAAGCGAGAAAAACAAACTAATAAAACAATGAATGACAAAAGAAAAAAGAAAATAAAGAATATACAGATTAAGAGAGAAATATAAAAGAGATAGGAAAAAAATAGTCGCCAAAATATACGACAAAACACAACACAACAGACCGCCCATCCACGCCCTATAACGTTCCTCAAAACTTTGGCCAGACGCGAACTGAACTCGGCCTTGCCACTTTTCCGCGGGGGATGGTCACACAACTCCAGGGAGGGAGAGAAAGGAAGGGAAGGGAGAGAAAGGAAGGGAGGGGACGGAGAGACTAGAAAGGGAGGGAAGGAAGGAAGGAAGGAAGGAAGGAAGGAAGGAGGTTGTGAAAAAAAAGAGAGGAAGAGAATGAAAAAGAAAGGGGGAGAGGGAAGGAGTGGAATTACCGTAAAATTTCCGTGTGTACCTTTATCAGTGCAGTGTAAACTCCTCTGTGGGATTTCACTTAATCAGGAAAGCAAAAATTTGGTGAAGGTAATATACGAAGGATTATGTAAGTGTGTGTTTTGTATTTCAGGTGGCGGTCATTTTGAAAAGAGATAAAAACGAACTCTCCATCAGTAGACTTTTTGTGTGTGATTATACTTATTGTCGGCCATTTTCAACTGAGACACAAATCAAGCACTATGGGAGTTTTAGTACAATTTATGGTATGATTATAGCGGTTATCTGTCATTCTGATATGCGATAAAACTCGAGCGCTACAAAGAACTCGAAATGACTTTGTGGTGTGGTTGAGCAGTTGTCGGATATTTTGGAACCGAAATAAAAATAAATAAACGTAGTGCAAGTTTGAAATGATGTTATTGGTCTGAATATTAAAGTTTTGTCAATTTTTACCTGAAAAAACAATAACAACAACTCACACTTGTGGTGAATATGAATAAAAAAGAAACAGTAAAGGTATTAGTGTTGAGTAGAGGCTGGTAACGACCACACGAGGCCCGACCATCACGGGACAATACTGTGTTAAGCCACTACAACGACACTCAACATTTGATACAAACTACGACTGATAAAACTACCAACTATTCTAACACACACACACACACACACACACACACGATTATACAAATACCGCATTTTTATTTCTTTATTTTCTTTCTTTCTTTATTTTCTTTATATATTTAAGTCTCCCTTATGAATACTATTACAACAGTCTTCGCCACGCACTTCGTCTCCACCAGAATCTCAACACCACATAATCAACTGGCACAATCTACCATCATCAAGTTGTGTGTTGATGATCACAGAAAGACGCCCACAAGAGGTAACAGGGGCATTGACAGCATAGAGTTATAACAGCAAATTCCCGGGTTGATTGAAGATGAAAAGAATCAGAACAGACCTCGTGTGCGATGTCTATATTTGGATAGAATCATCGGGGAGAGTGGTGCCGCAAACGATCGGGAATTTATAGACCTATAAATAGCACACGGCTGCGTTAAAATTGCTATGAATTCGGAAAACACGCGAAATGTGGCGCGTTTGGCGGTCTGGATTGAACACCGTTTATTAGAACACGTTTACAAAATGCAAAAATTCTGAATTTGTATCGCGTAGCCGAATTTGTACCCGTGAGAAGGTAGGTGGGTGGGGGAGGCAGGTGAGAGGGTACGTAAGTGGGTGGGAGGGTAGGTAGGTGGGTGGGTGGCCAGGTGAGAGGGTACGTAAGTGGGTGGGAGGGTAGGTAGGTGGGTGGGTGG
>NW_024752844.1:0-15000 GCF_018991925.1 Homarus americanus | reverse complement strand
CACGGGCGCCGCCATACGGGCCTGTCACCCTCCATGGGCAGTGGCCGCTTTCAAGCTTGACTTAGACGGTATGGGACGGCGTGCTGGACCCTCTGAAACGCAACACCCCTCGTGCCCGAAGACATCGAGGTTATGCGCTGGGCTTTTCCCCGTTCAGTCGCCCTTACTAAGGGAATCCCTGTTGGTTTCTTTTCCTCCGCTTATTAATATGCTTAAATTTGGCGGGTAGCTCTCTCCTCCTACGAGGTCGATCGTGGTCTCATCATCCTTAGGGGGAACAAGTTCCCCAACCACGAAGCGGAAGACGCTCTGCCACCGACTTTCTTCACCACCGACATTACCAGGCAGGAAGGTTTGAGGGGCTTGTCGCGGGGGTACCAGCGGCCATGGCGCCGGCACTCCCACCCCTGACTCCGTTCCTTCTCATTGAGTGGTAAATAGCCAATAGGAAAAGTGTTCCAGCAGGACATCTCTCGCAGAGTCATATACACACACAGTTTTAATGCATATACGCTCGTGTTCCGCCCTTACTCGGCCGCACCTTTGCCGCTTAAACTTTGACCTCTTTCCCCGTTCCCGCATGCCACAGCAGTGGCACTTGTTTATCCGGAGAAAGAGAGCGAGAGTCGCAGTATTAATTGGCGTGAGCGGCCTTTCCGGCTGCAGAACTAGTGCTCTATCCCGGCCAGCGCCGTTATGAGGCGCAACACCGTCTTTAACGCGTTTAGAGAGAACTCCCCCTGCCTCCCTCCCAGTCATGAGAGAGACGTGGACTCGTGGCGAACTCTCAAAGAGAACGCCCACACCGCGTCTGACCGTGGGAGAGGGTGGAGGAGCGCGTGAGGAAGAGCACGGCGTCACCCAAGCATTCTCATCTCTCTGCCTGCACCACTACATGGTAGACTGCGGGCCCAGGCGCACTCATCAATTTAGGTTCCACTGCAATGCATGCCAAGCACTCTTTTCGAGGTGATAGACGAAATTCCGGCGGGGCTTACTTTAAAGATATCCGACCCGGTTTCGTTTCCTCTTCGTGGGATGGAGTGCCTCTTAGAACATGTGCAGCATCAGCCATGAGCGGCCGACGGCCATTCGTGTCTCTGTGGACAGCAGGCAAAAGAGCGCCGCCTCCAGTTATTTGCGAGGGCGACAACTGTCGCTTTGTTGTGGTTGAATGTGGGTGCGCCAAGTCCATGGACTTGCTAGTGATAGGCTTGCTTGTTTTTAAGGGCACGCCTCGCGCAAGGCGCGGGCGATTAAAACCCAAGGCGGAAGCTCGGTTCGGGTTACCCTCGTGTCGGGGGAGAGAAAATAGCAGGGCACCGAACTCGCAGCAACCGATGGAGCGATATTTCCGACCGAGAGGAGTGGCGATGCATACCATATTGCCGCTGCCGCAGCCATGCGTCTAACTCTTGCTGATACCCGGTATTCTTACATTCATAATGGTCATCGCAGTTTGTTGGCGTCTTCATCGAAATTCACTTGTTTTAGTGATCCCCCGTTAAGAGTTGTGTATTTGCCATTTGGTCTTTTTGCGACTAACCATCACAGGTCGAGTCTCAATGAAAGGGTTTGACAGACATAGCCCAAGTTTGTGGTTTGGGTTTGGCCGGACGGCTTGTTGTTGTTTTTTGACACTTGAATTTCACTCTTTTGGGTCAAGAGGCTTATTCGCCGGTAGTAAGGAACGGACGGGCAGCCGTCCAAAGCCCCGTCCGTCCTCCTCCTCCGGTCTTCGCGCTCTCGCCTGAGTGTGGTCCACCTACAGCGTGGTGGTACCTATTTTTGGTGCGGGGGCCGGGATTGTCCTCTTTCGCTGCTGGAGTTGCCAGAGCAGAGCCCGAGACCGCCCAAATCAGGAGAGTAGTAGTAGTTTTAAGAGCGCCCCGTTCTCTTTCTCTCTGTTAATGATCCTTCCGCAGGTTCACCTACGGAAACCTTGTTACGACTTTTACTTCCTCTAAATGATCAAGTTTGGACATCTTTCCGTCAGCTCGAGGCGACGACCCCAGAAAACCCTCGCGGGCAACGGGGCCGATAATCCAAGAGCGCCAGTCCGAAGGCCTCACTAAATCATTCAATCGGTAGTAGCGACGGGCGGTGTGTACAAAGGGCAGGGACGTAGTCAGCGCAAGCTGATGACTTGCACTTACTGGGAATTCCTCGTTCATGGGAAACAATTGCAAGCCCCAATCCCTATCAAGAAAGGCTTTGAACGGGTTACCCGCTCCTCTCGGAGGGGGAAAACCCGTTGGATCCTTCAGTGTACAGCGCGCCCAGAACATCTAAGGGCATCACAGACCTGTTATTACCAACTCGCGGCTAGAATTGCCGCCATCCTCTAAGAAGAAGTTGCGAACTGACACCATTTTCTGGAGATCCGTCGACTACTTAGTAGGCCAGAGTGTTATCGAATTAACCAGACAAATCGCCCACCAACTAAGAACGGCTATGCACCACCACCCACCGAATCGAGAAAGAGCTCTAATCTGTCAATCCTTCCGTGTCTGGGCCTGGTGAGGTTTCCCGTTGAGTCAATTAAGCCGCAGGCTCCACTCCTGGTGGTGCCCTTCCGTCAATTCCTTTGTTTCAGCTTTGCAACCATAGCCCGAACCCAAAGACTTTGGTTTCCCTCGAGCTGCCCGGTCATGGAATAACGCCGGGATCGCCAGTTGGCATCGTTTATGGTTAGAACTAGGGGTATTCGATCGCCTTCGAACTCTAACTTTCGTTCTTGGATTAATGAAAACATCTTGGCAAAATGTTTCGAGTAGTTCGCCTTGCGACGGTCCAAGAATTTCACCTCTAGCGCCGCAATGTAATGCCCCCGCCTGTTCCGATTAGGTCATTACCTCTGGTTCAAAACAACAAAATAGAACTGAGGTCCATTCCATTATTCCATGCATCACCATTCGGCCATTCAAATAGCCTGCTCTGAGCACTCTAATTTTTTCTGAACTCTCCGCTACCGACATCGCAAAGAGTATTCTGTGCGAAGCCGGCGGGCGCTGTTCGAGCGTGATAGTAAACACCGGCGGTGCAATCGTCAGTCCGAACTGAGATCCAACTACGCAGCTTTTTAACCGAACAACTTTAATATACGCTTATTGGAGCTGGAATTACCGCGTTGCTGGCACCAGACTTGCCCTCCAATGGATACTCGCAGGATTAAAGTACTATTCCGATTATGAGGCCTCGGATGAGACTCACATCGTTATTTTTTCGTCACTACCTCTCGTGCCGGGAGGGGTAATTTGCGTGCTGCTGCCTTTCTTAGATGTGTGTAGCTGTTTCTCAGGCTCTCTCCGAATCGAACCCTGATTCCCGTTACCTGTTATAGCCATTGTAGGCGCATAACCTACAATCGAAAGCTGATAAGGCAGACACTTGAAAGAAGCGGCGCCGGTGCGGAGACCGTGCGCTCAGCCCGAAGTTATTCAGATTCACCATAGGTGGGTTACGGACCGGGGCCCGACCAGTTTTGAACTAATAAAAGCGCTCTTCCCTTGCGGTCAGAGACCAATTGCATGTATTAGCTCTAGAATTGCCACAGTTATCCAAGTAAGTGGGTTTACAGATCCAATGAAACATAGCTGATTTAATGAGCCATTCGCGGTTTCGCCTTAAATCGGCTTGTACTTACACATGCATGGCTTAATCTTTGAGACAAGCATATGACTACTGGCAGGATCAACCAGGTAGCTGCTGCTGTTGGCGGCGCCCATCACGGCGGCCAAAATAGTGAGATTGAGAGAGAGGCAGAAGACATTGGGCGAGGGACCGCACGTTGGCCTTAGAGAAATAGCAAACCAGATGATCAGATCTAACTGCACCTTCTCTTGCTATCCTCGGCGCCGGCAGCGCCACCGTGTGTGCCAATCTCCTCCCTTATCCGCTCCTCTTTGCCCCAGCTCCAGCGAGGCAGCCGACATTGGGCGAGGGACCGCACGTTGGCGAATCTCCTCCCTTATCCGCTCCTCTTCTCTTTGCCCCAGCGAGGCAGAAGACATTGGGCGAGGGACCGCACGTTGGCCTTAGAGAAATAGCAAACCAGATGATCAGATCAAACTGCACCTTCTCTCGCTATCCTCGGCGCCGGCAGCGCCACCGTGTGTGCTAATCTCCTCCCTTATCCTCTCCTCTTCTCTTTGCCCCAGCGAGGCAGCCGACATTGGGCGAGGGACCGCACGTTGGCCTTAGAGAAATAGCAAACCAGATGATCAGATCAAACTGCACCTTCTCTTGCTATCCTCGGCGCCGGCAGCGCCACCGTGTGTGCCAATCTCCTCCCTTATCCGCTCCTCTCCTCTTTACCCAGCTCCAGCGAGGCAGCCGACATTGGGCGAGGGACCGCACGTTGGCCAATCTCCTCCCTTATCCGCTCCTCTTCCCTTCTCTTTGCCCCAGCGAGGCATAAGACATTGGCCCATCTCCTCCTCTCTCTCTTTCTCTTACTGTTTGTGGGGACGTGGGCTCATGAGCGCCATCGTCGCCCAATATTGGTTAGGTTGTGTATTTCACGGGTGGGAACCGCCATCATCGTTGTTAGGTGATGGGGTAACCCAACGTGTGCTTTGACGAGTTTTGGCTGCTAAACTCTCTTTTTAGTATACTCGGCTCCCAGACTGCGCCCTGGTCGTGCTGAACCATGAGCGTTGTCTATGCACATTTAGGGTAGCCGTTTGCGCGTGGAATAGTGCAATGAATCTCGGTCAAGAGACGGTTGGGCGCTGCATTGAAGGCCGGCACAGACGCGAAGACGGGGTGATCAGCCAACGCAAGTCCGCTAAGTTGGGCAGACAGCAAGGCGAAGGGGAGCCCAGACAGCAAGGCGAAGGGGAGCCCCGTTCCGACTGGAAAGGCCGCAGCATATGCTGTGACGGAAATCCAGTAGGGTAAGGACGTGGGTGCGCCGGAGAGAGAGAGGAGAGAGATTGGAGTAAATATCACCAAAACGGAAGAGAGACCTTTTGCAAGGATTGATAGAGCGCGAGCTCATCGCCATAAGCCCGCTCCACTGCCATTCCTCTGATCCAATGAGATTAAAATCTTCAGGTTCAGCCATTGCAGTGTGTTGACGCAATTTTGGTTGTTGGCTTTTTGAATGTCAGCCAGAGAGGCCAAGCGCTGGGGGCGGAAGATATTTCACACCGAATATGTGTGTGAAGGTACCCTCTCCCCTTAATATAGTGAAATAGTGCAATCCAGCATACAAGGTCGGACGATAGGACATTCACCGTACCGCACCTCGAGAGTGGATGTTGGGTAAGGTTAAAACCGGACTGTTCGCAGACAGCCGAATAACCCGGTTCCGGACTAATTGGTGGATGCAACATCATGATGATGCTGCTGCTGTCGCGGAAACCGCAGTGGCGACGTGAGAGAGTAATAATGTTCAATAGGGAGAGCGACCTGGCTAGTGTAATTGATAGATCGCGAGTCTACTCGCCATTAGCCCGCTCCACTGCCATTCCTCTGACCCAATGAGACTATTCTCTCTCTCGCTCTCCTTCTGCTCCAGCCATTGCAGGGCAGGGAGAGGAAATCGACGGCAATTTTGGTTGTTGTTTTTGAATGCCGCGTTTTGCTTCGCAGAGGCGCCGAAGCGCTCCGCTGGGGGGCGGAAGATATTTCACATCGAATATGTGTGTGAAGGCAACCTCTCCCCTTAATATAGTGAAATAGTGCAATCCAGCATACAAGAGCGGACGATAGGACAGTCACCGTACCGCACCTCGAGAGTGGAAGTTGTTTGATCGTTTGTTAGGCAAGGTTAAAACCTGACTGTTCGCGAACAGCCGAATAACCCGGTTCCGGACTTACAATAGACGCAACATCATGATGCTGCTGCTGTCGCGGAAACCGTGGTGGCGACGTGCGCGCCGAGAGAGTAATAATGTTCAATTGGGAGACAGACCTGGCTAGTGAAATTCATAGATCGCGCTCCACTGCCATTCCTCTGACCCCATGAGACTATTTTCTCTCTCTCTCTCTTCTTCTTCTGCTGCTGCTGCTGCTCCAGCCATTGCAGGGCAGGGAAGGGAAAGCGACGGCACCTTTGGGTTGTTGTTTTGAATGCCGCGCTTGAGCCGCAGAGGCGCCGAAGTGCCCGCTGGGGGCGGAAGATATTCCACACCGAATAGGTGTGTGAAGGCACCTCTCCCCAATATAGTGAAATAGTGCAATCCAGCATACAAGAGCGACGATAGGACAGTCACCGCACTGCACCTCGAGAGGAAGTTGTTTGATCGTTTGTTGTGGGCAAGGTTAAAACTCCGACTGTTCATGAACAGTCGGACAACCCGGTTCCGGGATTCTATTAACAGACGCAACATCATGATGCTGCTGCTGTCGCGGAAACCGTGGTGGCGACGTGTGCGCCGAGAGAGTAATAATGTTCAATTGGGAGACAGACCTGGCTAGTGAAATTCATAGATCGCGCCCCACTGCCATTCCTCTGACCCCATGAGACTATTTTCTCTCTCTCTTCTTCTGCTGCTGCTCCAGCCATTGCAGGGCAGGGAAGGGAAAGCGACGGCAATTTTGGTTGTTGTTTTTGAATGCCGCGCTTTGCTTCGCAGAGGCGCCGAAGCGCTCCGCTGGGGGGCGGAAGATATTTCACACCGAATATGTGTGCGAAGGCACCCTCTCCCCTTAATATAGTGAAATAGTGCAATCGAACATATAAGGGCGGACGTTTCATCACCGTCTCCCACTCGGTGTGTGTGCAGATTCTCGGATCATTTTGTAAAGTATGCTCGACCCCCGATTGACTTTGACGGTCTCCCATTCGGGTGTGCAAGTTTCTGTAGTATGCTATTAAATCGACCCCCGATTGACTGTGACTGTCTCCCATTCGGGTGTGCAAGTTTCTGTAGTATGCTATCAAATCGACCCCCGATTGACTTTGACGGTCTCCCATTCGGGTGTGCAAGTTTCTGTAGTATGCTATTAAATCGACCCCCGATTGACTTTGACGGTCTCCCATTCGGGTGTGCAAGTTTCTGTAGTATGCTATTAAATCGACCCTCGATTGACTTTCACTGTCTCCCATTCGGGTGTGCAAGTTTCTGTAGTATGCTATTAAATCGACCCCCGATTGACTTTCACTGTCTCCCATTCGGGTGTGCAAGTTTCTGTAGTATGCTATCAAATCGACCCCCGATTGACTTTGACGGTCTCCCATTCGGGTGTGCAAGTTTCTGTAGTATGCTATCAAATCGACCCCCGATTGACTTTGACGGTCTCCCATTCGGGTGTGCAAGTTTCTGTAGTATGCTATTAAATCGACCCCCGATTGACTTTGACTGTCTCCCATTCGGGTGTGCAAGTTCTCTGTAGTATGCTATCAAATCGACCCCCGATTGACTTTGACGGTCTCCCATTCGGGTGTGCCAGTTCTCTGTAGTATGCTATCAAATCGACCCCCGATTCACTTTGACGGTCTCCCATGCTGGTGTGGAACTTCTCTGGTATGTTGTATAATATGACCGAGGTGCCCCTACCCCTTACTATAGTGAAATAGTGCCATCCAGTGTACAAGGGCGGACGCTTTCATCACCGTCTCCCACTCGGTGTGTGCACATTCTCGGATCATTTTGTATAGTATGCTATTAAATCGACCCTCGATTGACTCTGACGGTCTCCCATTCGGGTGTGCAAGTTTCTGTAGTATGCTATTAAATCGACCCCCGATTGACTTTGACTGTCTCCCATTCGGGTGTGCAAGTTTCTGTAGTATGCTATTAAATCGACCCCCGATTAACTTTGACTGTCTCCCATTCGGGTGTGCAAGTTTCTGTAGTATGCTATCAAATCGACCCCCGATTGACTTTGACGGTCTCCCATTCGGGTGTGCAAGTTTCTGTAGTATGCTATTAAATCGTCCCCCGATTGACTTTGACGGTCTCCCATTCGGTGTGCAAGTTTCTGTAGTATGCTATTAAATCGACCCCCGATTGACTTTGACTGTCTCCCATTCGGGTGTGCAAGTTTCTGTAGTATGCTATCAAATCGACCCCCGATTGACTTTGACGGTCTCCCATTCGGGTGTGCAAGTTTCTGTAGTATGCTATTAAATCGACCCCCGATTGACTTTGACGGTCTCCCATTCGGGTGTGCAAGTTTCTGTAGTATGCTATTAAATCGACCACCGATTGACTTTGACTGTCTCCCATTCGGGTGTGCAAGTTTCTGTAGTATGCTATTAAATCGACCCCCGATTGACTTTGACTGTCTCCCATTCGGGTGTGCAAGTTTCTGTAGTATGCTAACAAATCGACCCCCGATTGACTTTGACGGTCTCCCATTCGGGTGTGCAAGTTTCTGTAGTATGCTATTAAATCGACCCCCGATTGACTTTGACGGTCTCCCATTCGTGTGTGCAAGTTTCTGTAGTATGCTATTAAATCGACCCCCGATTGACTTTGACGGTCTCCCATTCGGGTGTGCAAGTTTCTGTAGTATGCTATTAAATCGACCCCCGATTGACTTTGACTGTCTCCCATTCGGGTGTGCAAGTTTCTGTAGTATGCTATTAAATCGACCCCCGATTGACTTTCACTGTCTCCCATTCGGGTGTGCAAGTTTCTGTAGTATGCTATCAAATCGACCCCCGATTGACTTTGACGGTCTCCCATTCGGGTGTGCAAGTTTCTGTGGTATGCTATTAAATCGACCCCCGATTGACTTTGACGGTCTCCCATTCGGGTGTGCAAGTTTCTGTGGTATGCTATCAAATCGATCCCCGATTGACTTTGACGGTCTCCCATTCGGGTGTGCAAGTTTCTGTAGTATGCTATCAAATCGACCCCCGATTGACTTTGACGGTGTCCCATTCGGGTGTGCAAGTTTCTGTAGTATGCTATTAAATCGACCCCCGATTGACTTTGACGGTCTCCCATTCGGGTGTGCAAGTTTCTGTGGTATGCTATCAAATCGATCCCCGATTGACTTTGAGGGTCTCCCATTCGGGTGTGCAAGTTTCTGTAGTATGCTATTAAATCGACCCCCGATTGACGTTGACGGTCTCCCATTCGGGTGTGCAAGCTTCTGTAGTATGCTATTAAATCGTCCCCCGATTGACTCTGACGGTCTCCCATGCGGGTGTGGAACTTCTTTGGTATGTTGTTTAATATGACCGAGGTGCCCCTACCCCTTACTATAGTGAAATAGTTCCATCCAGCGTACAAGGGCGGACGCTTTCACGACCGTCTCCCACTCGGTATGTGGAGATTCTCGGATCATTTTGTATAGTATGCTATTAAATCGACCCTCGATTGACTCTGACGGTCTCCCATTCGGGTGTGCAAGTTCTCTTGGTGCATTTGAAGTATGAGTTGAGTTTAATGAAGTTGATTTCGTCATAGGCACGGTGCTGTGCTGTGCTGTGCCATCGACAACACCAATAAGGAAGGGGCATCTAATTTTACTTAGGCTAGCATATCTAAGTTAAAGCAAACTCCCCTTGCCAATACAAGAAGGAAGAGGATTTCTTATAGTCTAATAAACAATTCATCATGACCAAATACAGTATCTAACATAGGGGGTCCGGGGGCGCAGCCCCGGTTAGCAACTAACCATTTGATTGCATTATCTCTGAGAATAGTTAGCAATTATCCATTTGATTGCATTATCCAGGTTAAGGGGTTGTGTGGTTCCATATCACCAGATTTATTAAAAAACTCTACGTCAGGCTAAACAGTTTAGGCTAGATAGTACGATACGATACGAAGTCATTAGTTAAGAGGTGAAAGAAGATTATTAGGAATTGAAGAAAAAGGTGGTGAAACTGAAATACAGTAGGAGTAGAAAGAATCTGGGCTCAACCAGATCGCTTCATCTTTCTTATTGGTGTTTTGTCTTTGTTCTGCTCCCTTGGGTCGTCAGACCTTTGTATTAATATTGGTTTATTTATATAATGCTGCTTATTATTATTATTTTTGTTATTGTTGAGTTAGTGAGCCCGCCCAGGTCCTTGTGTAACTGGGAGTGGTAGTCACATTTTTTGGTGTTAGTTAAGTGTTAGTTGTGTTAGTCTAAAGGTACACTGTATGCCAGGTTCTTAGTGGAGCTGGTTGGTCACTTCATCTTTATTCCTCTAGTAATGTTTTATGTAGTATGTTATTAAATCGACCCCGATTGATTCTTTGACTTGCCCCATTCGGGTGTGCAAGTTTCTGTAGTATGCTATTAAATCGACCCCTCATTGACTTTTGACGGGTTCCCATTCGGTGTGCAAGTTTCTGTAGTATGCTATTAAATCGACCCTCATTGACTTTGACGGTCTCCCATTCGGGTGCAAGTTTCTGTAGTATACATCAAATCGACCCTGATTGATTTTGAGTCTCCCTATTCGGTGTAAGTTTCAGTATGCTATCAAATCGACCCCCGATTGACTTTGACGGTCTCCCATTCGGGTGTGCAAGTTTCTGTAGTATGCTATTAAATCGACCCCCGATTGACTTTGACGGTCTCCCATTCGGGTGTGCAAGTTCTCTTGGTGCATTTGAAGTATGAGTTGAGTTTAATGAAGTTGATTTCGTCATAGGCACGGTGCTGTGCTGTGCTGTGCCATCGACAACACCAATAAGGAAGGGGCATCTATTTTTACTTAGGCTAGCATACCTAAGTTAAAGCAAACTCCCCTTGCCAATACAAGAAGGAAGAGGATTTCTTATAGTCTAATAAACAATTCATCATGACCAAATACAGTATCTAACACAGGGGGTCCGGGGGCGCAGCCCCCGGTTAGCAACTAACCATTTGATTGCATTATCTCTGAGAATAGTTAGCAATTATCCATTTGATTGCATTATCCCAGGTTAAGGGGGGTTGTGTGTGGTTCCATATCACCAGATTTATTAAAAAACTCTACGTCAGGCTAAACAGTTTAGGCTAGATAGTACGATACGATACGAAGTCATTAGTTAAGAGGTGAAAGAAGATTATTAGGAATTGAAGAAAAAGGTGGTGAAACTGAAATACAGTAGGAGTAGAAAGAATCTGGGCTCAACCAGATCGCTTCATCTTTCTTATTGGTGTTTTGTCTTTGTTCTGCTCCCTTGGGTCGTCAGACCTTTGTATTAATATTGGTTTATTTATATAATGCTGCTTATTATTATTATTTTTGTTATTGTTGGAGTTAGTGAGCCCGCCCAGGTCCTTGTGTAACTGGGAGGGTAGTCACATTTTTTTTTGGTGTTAGTTAAGTGTTAGTTGTGTTAGTCTAAAGGTACACTGTATGCCAGGTTCTTAGTGGAGCTGGTTGGTCACTCTCATCTTTATTCCTCTAGTAATGTTTTATGTAGTATGCTATTAAATCGACCCCCGATTGACTTTGACGGTCTCCCATTCGGGTGTGCAAGTTTCTGTAGTATGCTATTAAATCGACCCCCGATTGACTTTGACGGTCTCCCATTCGGGTGTGCAAGTTTCTGTAGTATGCTATTAACCGACCCCCGATTGACTTTTGACGGTCTCCATTCGTGTGCAAGTTTCTGTAGTATGCTATCAAATCGACCCCGATTGACTTTGACGGTCTCCCATTCGGGTGTGCAAGTTTCGTAGTATGCTATCAACCGACCGATTGACTTTGACGGTCTCCCATTCGGGTGTGCAAGTTTCTGTAGTATGCTATTAAATCGACCCCCGATTGACTTTGACGGTCTCCCATTCGGGTGTGCAAGTTCTCTTGGTGCATTTGAAGTATGAGCTGAGTTTAATGAAGTTGATTTCGTCATAGGCACGGTGCTGTGCTGTGCTGTGCCATCGACAACACCAATAAGGAAGGGGCATCTATTTTTACTTAGGCTAGCATACCTAAGTTAAAGCAAACTCCCCTTGCCAATACAAGAAGGAAGAGGATTTCTTATAGTCTAATAAACAATTCATCATGACCAAATACAGTATCTAACACAGGGGGTCCGGGGGCGCAGCCCCCGGTTAGCAACTAACCATTTGATTGCATTATCTCTGAGAATAGTTAGCAATTATCCATTTGATTGCATTATCCCAGGTTAAGGGGGGTTGTGTGTGGTTCCATATCACCAGATTTATTAAAAAACTCTACGTCAGGCTAAACAGTTTAGGCTAGATAGTACGATACGATACGAAGTCATTAGTTAAGAGGTGAAAGAAGATTATTAGGAATTGAAGAAAAAGGTGGTGAAACTGAAATACAGTAGGAGTAGAAAGAATCTGGGCTCAACCAGATCGCTTCATCTTTCTTATTGGTGTTTTGTCTTTGTTCTGCTCCCTTGGGTCGTCAGACCTTTGTATTAATATTGGTTTATTTATATAATGCTGCTTATTATTATTATTTTTGTTATTGTTGGAGTTAGTGAGCCCGCCCAGGTCCTTGTGTAACTGGGAGGGTAGTCACATTTTTTTTTGGTGTTAGTTAAGTGTTAGTTGTGTTAGTCTAAAGGTACACTGTATGCCAGGTTCTTAGTGGAGCTGGTTGGTCACTCTCATCTTTATTCCTCTAGTAATGTTTTATGTAGTATGCTATTAAATCGACCCCCGATTGACTTTGACGGTCTCCCATTCGGGTGTGCAAGTTTCTGTAGTATGCTATTAAATCGACCCCCGATTGACTTTGACGGTCTCCCATTCGGGTGTGCAAGTTTCTGTAGTATGCTATCAAATCGACCCCCGATTGACTCTGACGGTCTCCCATGCGGGTGTGGAACTTCTTTGGTATGTTGTATAATATGACCGAGGTGCCCCTACCCCTTAATATAGTGAAATAGTGCCATCCAGCGTGCAAGGGCGGACGCTTTCACGACCGTCTCCCACTCGGTATGTGCAGATTCTCGGATCATTTTGTATAGTATGCTATTAAATCGACCCTCGATTGACTCTGACGGTCTCCCATTCGGGTGTGCAAGTTCTCTTGGTGCATTTGAAGTATGAGTTGAGTTTACTGAAGTTGATTTCGTCATAGGCACGGTGCTGTGCTGTGCTGTGCCATCGACAACACCAATAAGGAAGGGGCATCTATTTTTACTTAGGCTAGCATACCTAAGTTAAAGCAAACTCCCCTTGCCAATACAAGAAGGAAGAGGATTTCTTATAGTCTAATAAACAATTCATCATGACCAAATACAGTATCTAACACAGGGGGTCCGGGGGCGCAGCCCCCGGTTAGCAACTAACCACTTGATTGCATTATCTCTGAGAATAGTTAGCAATTATCCATTTGATTGCATTATCCCAGGTTAAGGGGGGTTGTGTGTGGTTCCATATCACCAGATTTATTAAAAAACTCTACGTCAGGCTAAACAGTTTAGGCTAGATAGTACGATACGATACGAAGTCATTAGTTAAGAGGTGAACGAAGATTATTAGGAATTGAAGAAAAAGGTGGTGAAACTGAAATACAGTAGGAGTAGAAAGAATCTGGGCTCAACCAGATCGCTTCCATCTTTCTTATTGGTGGTACTATGTTTTGTTCTGCTCCCCTTGGGTCGTCAGACCTTGTATTAATATTGGTTTATTTATATAATGCTGCTTATTATTATTATTATTTTGTTATTGTTGAGTTAGTGAGCCCGCCCAGGTCCTTGTGTAACTGGGAGGGTAGTCACATTTTTTTTTTTGGTGTTAGTTAAGTGTTAGTTGTGTTAGTCTAAAGGTACACTGTATGCCAGGTTCTTAGTGGAGCTGGTTGGTCACTCTCATCTTTATTCCTCTAGTAATGTTTTTTGTAGTATGTTATTAAATCGACCTCGATTGACTTTTGATTGTCTCCCCATTCGGGTGTGCAAGTTTCGTAGTATGTTATTAAATCGACCCCGATTGACTTCTTTTGATTTTGGTCTCCATTCGCGTGCAAGTTTCTGTAGTATGTTGATAAATGACCCCTGATTGACTTCTTGACGGTTCTATCTGGGTGTGCAAGTTTCGTAGTATGCTATCAACCGACCCCTGATTGATTCTTTGACGGTCTCCTCATTCGGTGTGTTTCTGTAGTATGCTATCAAATCGACCCCCGATTGACTTTGACGGTCTCCCATTCGGGTGTGCAAGTTTCTGTAGTATGCTATTAAATCGACCCCCGATTGACTTTGACGGTCTCCCATTCGGGTGTGCAAGTTCTCTTGGGGCATTTGAAGTATGAGTTGAGTTTAATGAAGTTGATTTCGTCATAGGCACGGTGCTGTGCTGTGCTGTGCCATCGACAACACCAATAAGGAAGGGGCATCTATTTTTACTTAGGCTAGCATACCTAAGTTAAAGCAAACTCCCCTTGCCAATACAAGAAGGAAGAGGATTTCTTATAGTCTAATAAACAATTCATCATGACCAAATACAGTATCTAACACAGGGGGTCCGGGGGCGCAGCCCCCGGTTAGCAACTAACCATTTGATTGCATTATCTCTGAGAATAGTTAGCAATTATCCATTTGATTGCATTATCCCAGGTTAAGGGGGTTGTGTGTGGTTCCATATCACCAGATTTATTAAAAAACTCTACGTCAGGCTAAACAGTTTAGGCTAGATAGTACGATACGATACGAAGTCATTAGTTAAGAGGTGAAAGAAGATTATTAGGAATTGAAGAAAAGGTGGTGAAACTGAAATACAGTAGGAGTAGAAAGAATCTGGGCTCAACCAGATCGCTTCATCTTTCTTATTGGTGTTTTGTCTTTGTTCTGCTCCCTTGGGTCGTCAGACCTTTGTATTAATATTGGTTTATTTATATAATGCTGCTTATTATTATTATTTTTGTTATTGTTGGAGTTAGTGAGCCCGCCCAGTTCCTTGTGTAACTGGGAGGGTAGTCACATTTTTTTTGGTGTTAGTTAAGTGTTAGTTGTGTTAGTCTAAAGGTACACTGTATGCCAGGTTCTTAGTGGAGCTGGTTGGTCACTCTCATCTTTATTCCTCTAGTAATGTTTTATGTAGAAATGTGTATATTGAGGCAGGAGGTGGTTCAATTACTTCTTCCTGTCTATATTATTTTTCCAGTTTTGATATGTTTCTGTGTTAAGT
>NW_024752843.1:80000-85765 GCF_018991925.1 Homarus americanus | reverse complement strand
GATGGTTGGAGGAGGGAGGGAGGTGGTTGGAGGGAGGGGAGGGAGGAGGGGATGGGAGGAGGGATGGGAGGATGGATGGATGGAGAGGGGAGGGAGGATGGTTGAGGAGGGAGGGAGGATGGATGGAGGAGGGAGGAGGAGGATGGTTGGAGGATGGAGGAGGGAGGATGGATGGCTGGGAGGAGAGGGAGGGGAGGGAGGATGGATGGAGGAGGGGAGGATGGTTGGAGGAGGAAGGGAGGGAGATGGTTGGAGAGGGAGGGGAGGGAGGATGGTTGGAGGGAGGATGGATGGTTGGAGGGAGGGGAGGGAGGATGGTTGGAGGAGGGAGGAGAAGGATGTGGAGGAGGAGGGAGGAAGGATGGAGGAGGGAGGAGGATGGATGGTTGGAGGAGGGAGGGAGGAGGATGGTTGGAGGAGGGAGGGAGGGAGGATGGTTGAGGAGGGAGGGGAGGAGGATGGTTGGAGGAGGGAGGGAGGATGGTTGGAGGAGGAGAGATGGATGGGAGAGGGAGGGAGATGGATGGAGGAGGAGGGAGGATGGATGGTTGAGGAGGGAGGAGGAGGATGGATGGTTGGAGGAGGGAGGGAGGGAGGATGGTTGAGGAGGGAGGGGAGGATGGATGGTTGAGGAGGAGGGAGGGGAGGGATGGTTGGAGGAGGGAGGAGGATGGTTGAGGAGGGAGGGAGGGAGATGATGAGAGGGAGGATGGATGTTGGAGGAGGAGGGAGAATGATGGAGGAGGGGAGAGAGGATGGTGGAGGAGGGGAGGGAGGAGGATGGTTGGAGGAGGGAGGGAGGGGGAGGATGGTTGGAAGAGGGAGGGAAGGAGGATGGTTGGAGGAGGGAGGAGGAGGGAGGAAGATGGTTGGAGGAGGGAGGGAGGAGGGAGGGAGGATGGATGGAGGAGGGAGGGAGAGAATGGATGGAGGAGGGAGGGGAGGATGGAGGTTGAGGAGGGAGGAGGGGGATGGATGGTTGGAGGAGGGAGGGAGGGAGATGTTGAGGAGGGAGGGAGATGGATGGTTGGAGGAGGGAGGGAGGAGGATGGTTGGAGGAGGGAGGGAGGATGGTTGGAGGAGGGAGGGAGGGGGATGGATGGTTGGAGGAGGGAGGGAGAGGATGGATGGTTGGAGGAGGGAGGGAGGGGAGGATGGTTGGGAGAGGAGGGAGGAGGGAGGAGAATGGTTGGAGGAGGGGAGGAGGGAGGATGGTTGGAGGGAGGAGGATGGTTGGAGGAGGGAGGAGGGAGGATGGTTGGAGGAGGGAGGGAGGATGGTTGGAGGAGGGAGGATGGATGGAGGAGGGAGAGGATGGATGGTTGGAGGAGGGAGGGAGGGAGGATGGTTGGAGGAGGGAGGAGGAGGGAGGGAGGATGGTTGGAGGAGGGAGGGAGGAGGAGGGAGGATGGATGGAGGGAGGGAGGGAGGATGGATGGAGGAGAGGAGATGGTTGGAGGAGGGAGGGAGGAGGAGTTGGAGAAGGGAGGAGGATGGATGGTTGGAGGAGGGAGGGAGGAGAGGGAAGGATGGATGGAGGAGGGAGGGAGGATGGTTGGAGGAGGAGGGAGGAGGTTGGAGGGAGGGAGGATGGTTGAGGAGGGAGGAGGATGGTTGGAGGAGGGAGGAGGATGGTTGGAGGAGGAAGGGGAGGAAGGAGGAGGGGAGGAGGAGAGGGTGGAAGGAGGGAGGATGGATGGAGGAGGAAGGGAGGAAGGAGGAGGAAGGATGTAGGAGGAGAGAGGGAGGAAGGGAAGGATGGTATAGAAGAAGATGAAGGGTGACAAAAGAACAAGGAAGATGACATAGATAGGGTGATAAAGAAGAAGAAATTGACGTAACGAAAGGAGAGAGAGAGAGAGAGAGAGAGAGAGAGAGAGAGAGAATATAAAATAAGATAGATAGATATGTAGATGGATGGGTAAACAAAAGAGAGAGAGAGAGAGATCCATTAATCTTGCTTGAGACAGTCAGGAGGAGACATTGAGTTATATGTTGTCCTCTCTCTCCAATACTTTCATTCCCATTTTAAGATCAAAGAAAAACAGAAGAAAGCACAATGTAATATGTACGAAGAAAGTAAAAATACGAGTAATATATTATTATTATTATTATTATTATTATTATTATTATTATTATTATTATTATTATTGTTGTTGTTGTTGTTGATGATGTGGTTGCCAACAGACCATCTTTAATACATGTCTGTGTCAAGGTTCACTTTATACTTTATTGTATCGACCAGAGGCTAATTTTATTTCTCTTTTGTATTTCAGGTGAGTGTCGACTGCAGATGCTGGGTCAAACAAGGTCATGTATACGTGTGTGTGTGTGTGTGTGTGTGTACTTCATATGTATATTGATATTACAGTCCAATTATTTTGCCTACGTCATCACCACGTCACCACCACGTCATCACCACGTCATCACCACCACGTCATCACCACACCATCACCACCACATCACCACGTCACGACCACGTCATCACTGTCACCATAGGATAAGTTTCACTACGTCACCACTAAGACATTCTAGGCTTAGTGATCACTAGGGAAGCCATAGTTTGTTGTCATCAGAAACACGGGTTTTATCTGTGTTATGATAAAGGGTATTTAAGCTGTCTCTTTGACCTTGACCCCGTGAAAGGTCAACCTCGTGACCTGTGTCGGGTACAGCTGACTGTGTTGTTGAATAAGAGGGGGGAGGAGGGAGGGTGAGATAGAGAGAGAAATGGTGAGTGAGGGAGGAAAGGAGAGAGAGTGAATGAGTGGAGAGAACGAGTGAGTGAGTGAGTCGGGGGGGTATAGCAAGGGTGAGTGAGAGAAAGAGAGAGACAGAGAGAGACCTGAACCATCTCTCTCAACCTCCGCATTCTCACACCATTTGGAGGTAAGAAAACAGAAGCTTCTCTTGAGCCATAAAGATATTAATTGCTCCTTGATGCGTCTCAGGGGTCTCTCTCTCTCTCTCTCTCTCTCCTAACATCCACAGACAGTACCTGCAGGTGTGTGTTGGGGTGACAGGTGTATAGTGACTGGTGTGTGTGTGTGTGGGGGTGACAGGTGTGTGTTGGGGTGACAGGTGTGTAAGGGAGTCACGTGTGTGTAGGGGTGCAGGGTGTGTGTGTGTGTAGGGATGACAGGTATGTAGGCGTGACAGGTGTTTAGTGGTAGGTGTGTAAAGGGTGAAGTGTGTGTGTGTGTTTAAGAATGACAGGTGTGTTGTGTAGGGGTGACAGGTGTGTTGTGTATAGGGGTGACAGGTGTGTAAGGGGTCACGTGTGTGGAAGGGTGACAGGTGTGGCGGGGCCTCAGGTGTGTAATGGGGTCTTAGGCTCTACCACTTTTATCTACCTGGTTTCACACCTGAGTTGACTAGTAATGATTTTACTCTGGTACTGCGACGGTGTGTGTGTGTGTGTGTGTGTGTGTGTGTGTGTGTGTGTGTGTGTGTGTGTGTGTGTGTGTGTGTGTGTGTGTGTGTATATAATAATAATAATAATAATAATAATAATAATAATAAACGGTTTATTGAAAAAGTTTTGCATCCCGAAGGCTGAAAATATACATTGGACATAAATGACTTATTACATACATTGGTGGTTTAACAAAAGCCTTCATTAGAGAAAGGTGAAGGAACATACAGTGAACAAAAGATTAATGTTTGCAGCGGAGGTCACGTAGATCATGTGAGCTGAGGTGTGTGTGTGTGAGAGAGAGAGAGAGAGAGAGAGAGAGAGTCGTTTGGCTTGTCTCTTTGGTCCTGTCTCTCAAGAGCTACGCGTCTCCTGTCTCGTTATGTGTTCCCGTTCTTCTCAGTCTGTCTCTCTTGGTGTCAGTTCTCTTGTATCTCTTAAGACGAGTTCTGTCCCATTCTCTTCATCTTTCTTCGTTCATTTTCTTCATTTCTCTCTCTCTCTCTCTCCGGTTCTCCACTGGTCAATAGAACCACAGGATAACCCATGTAGTCAAGTGCTCGAGTCCCTGCACCATTTCTACGCCATTTTGAACGTCACAGTCGCCTTTTAGCTAAAGTGAGTCGGCTCCATTTGTCGCCAGGTCTCAAGTTAAGAGAGAGACCCAACGTAAGATCCTTTGGTAATCTCTGTTTTTATCGTAATATGAAGCGAGTGATTTGAACTTAAGAACCTTTGAGAATTTACCTTTGTGTCGTATAATTATGATAAGTTAAATACGTTCTCAGATCATCAGTTTTAAAAAGAGGAACATTAACTCTGGCAGGAACCTTATTTAATACGTACCCAGATCCTTCCTGTGTTAGGATTATCTGCAACAAACTATAAGCTAATTTAAACTAGGCAATTTGCTCATTAAAGCTCGCCTTGTTTGCCAAATATTTGCAGTTACCAAGTTATCCTCCCAGCCCTTAATATTACCTACCTGGCTTCTCTTATTTTTCTCCTCCTGAGTTTGTTGAAGAAAATGGAATGAAAAAACGTTGTGAAGGAGTCAGTGTTGATTCTGTGTGTGTGTGTGTGTGTGTGTGTGTGTGTGTGTGTGTGTGTGTGTGTGTGTGTGTGTGTGTGTGTGTGTGTGTAATGTGGTGGTATGTGAAGGCATATGGTGTTAGTGTGGTTGTGTGTAGTGCAAGTGGTGATGGTGTGGTGAAAAGGAGGCAGTGTGTGGCGAAGCAAAGATTGGAGAAGGAGGTGGTGGTGGTGGAGGAGGAGGAGGGAGGAGGAGGAGGAGGAGGAGGAGGAGGTAGTGGTGGCGGTGGTGGAAGAAAAGGAGGAGGAGGAGGTGGTGGTGGTGGTGGTGGTGGGAAGGGTGGAGGAGGAGGAGGAGGAAGTGGTGGTGGAAGGAAATGGAGGTGGTGGAGGACGATGACTTTTGACCTTTAGAGAGAGAGAGAGAGAGGAGAGAGAGAGAGAGAGAGAGAGAGAGAGATGACTAATCCTAACTCCTGAAGTACAATGTCTTCTTTACCCCATGAATACGACAGTTTAAAACCCCCATGTATTATGACCCTGAGTACATTACCAGAGTCCCTGAATGAGGAGAAAGGACTTATAGGACCAGCACCCAGAGTTTCAGTATACGATAACTAAGTGTTCCAGAGTACACGACAAGGTGAACAATTAGCCAAAAATCTTGTACTTTTAAATTTTGTTTTATCTGGTGTTGAGTAAAGGTTGGGAGAAGACGAGAGAAGTGTTGGAGAAGGGAAGGATAAGGGAGGAGAAAGAGTAAAGAGAATAATTGACAAGAGATGAAGTTTTGGTGGTGTGTGTCTCTCTGCCTGTCGTGATGTCCCTCGTAAACAATAGGGAGCCTGATGATAATTCCCCACCAGTGACGATCTTCACTTGTTTCTCTGTCATATCTTTCCACCGAGATCTCTTATTTTATTTTATTTTTTTGGGGGTGTACAATTACTTCGGTTTCATGGTCATATATTGTCATCAGCCACCCGTCTACCATTGTTTCATACACTACTGTCTGTCTCTCTGTCTGTCTGTCTGTCTGTCTCGTCATATCGCATTATCTCTCATAATTTTAATCTCTTTCTCTCTTTCTTTCTTTTGCGTCATTTTTATCACTCTCTTCCTTTCCCTTCTTCTTCCTCTGTTCCTCTGGTCGTGTCCGTCTCCACTTTCATCACATTGTCCTCCATGGTCTTCCTTTTATCCATCATTCCTTTCCCCTTCTTCTCATATTCTTCCTTCCTCCTCCTCCTCCTCCTCCTCCTCCTCCTATTCCATCTTTTATCACCTCTTCATTTTGTCTTGGACTTTATTCTCCCCG
>NW_024752843.1:12500-75000 GCF_018991925.1 Homarus americanus | reverse complement strand
CAGTCTTTTTATTTTTTTATTTTTTTATTTTTTTTAGGAAGAGATAGTATGAGAGAATGTTTTAATTGACTCACTTAAAATCTGACGGAAAAGTTTTACCCGACTGTAGATTATCAGAACGTATCATCTATATTCCTGTTTAAACTAAGACACGATGTTGGATTCTCAAAATAGAAAAGAAATAAAATATCGTAAGTGATTTTTTTTTTATCATGTAGTAAATAAGACCAAAACATATTAAGTGTTATAGTTCTTGTGTGAGTGTGTGTGTGTGTGTCTGTGTGTGTGTCTGTGTGTGTGTGTGAGGGGAGACGCCTGGAGGCTTCATAGATCGAGTTCTCAGAATTCCGTGGAAGGAATTTTCGCCTCACCTGGAGATAAGCGAGTCGTTAATAAGACCTTACTCACCCTCCGACACACAACTGGACTCTAACTATATCCTAAGTTACAATTTTCCCTCATCTCGCAAGGTCATTATTCACTATGGTACCAACATTAACATCAAATATGAGAGTCTAAATTGCTCTGACATTATATATCAATACTCCTGATTCCGTTTACGACAAAAACTATAATTAGAACCTCTGAAAATTCCTCATCCTGTCGTAATGTTAGTGAGTTTGTTCAGATGCGATATATTCAGTTACGGTAAAAAAAAATAACTCCTTTTAAGAACTGGTAAGAATCCGCCTTCGTGTCGTAGCTTAAGTGAGGCAGTTTAAATACGTTCTCCTTCTACGAGTTACGAGAGAAAAAAAGTGTCGTAAGATGCTTTAAGAATCCGTGTTCGTGTCATAGGGAAGTAGTTAAAGTTCTTCCTCACACGTCCAGTTACGAGGAATACACTTTTATCTTAAGTGTATATCTCAACACTTACTCACGTCAACACTTACGAACGTCAACACTTACGAACGTCAACACTTACGAACGTTAACACTTACGAACGTCAACACTTACTCACATCAACACTTACTCACGTCAACACTTACTCACATCAACACTTACTCACGTTAACACTTACTCACGTCAACACTTACTCACATCAACACTTACTCACATCAACACTTACTCACATCAACACTTACTCACATCAACACTTACTCACATCAACACTTACTCACATCAACACTTACTCACATCAACACTTACTCACATCAACACTTACTCACATCAACACTTACTCACGTCAACACTTACTCACGTCAACACTTACTCACATCAACACTTACTCACGTCAACACTTACTCACATCAACACTTACTCACATCAACACTTACTCACGTCAACACTTACTCACATCAACACTCACATCAACACATATTCACATCAACACTTACTCACATCAACACTTACTCACATCAACACTTACTCACATCAACACTTACTCACATCAACACTTACTCACATCAACACTTACTCACATCAACACTACTCACATCAACACTTACTTCTCCCCCTTCCCATGGCACCTAATGACCTGATTATAATGACGTAGTGGAACCTGAAAGAGAGAGAGATTTTGACAGCGTGTAAGTGGGGCAGGTGAGGTGAGGGAGTGTGAGAGGTGTGAGGTGAAAGGTGAGGAGGAGTGAAAGTGAGGTGAGAAGGTGAAGGTGAGAGTGTGAGAGGTGTGGGTGTGAGAGGTGAGGGAGTGAAAGGTGAGGGAGTGAGAGGTGAGGTGAGGAGGAGAGGGAGTGAGAGGTGAGGTGAGAGGTGAGGAGTGAAAGGTGAGGTGAGGTGAGGGAGTGAGAGGCAATATGAGGTGTGGGAGAGGTACAGGAGTGAGATATAGTTGGAAAGAGTGAGAGGTGAGAGGTGAGAGAGTGAGAGGTGAGAGTGAGAGGTGAGAGAGTGAGAGGTGAGGGTGAGAGGTGAGGGAGTGAGAGGTGAAGAGCGAGGTGAGGGAGTGGAGAGGTGAGGGAGGTGAGAGGTGAGGGAGGTGAGGGAGGTGAGGAGGAGTGAGAGGTGAGGGAGTGAAGGTGGGAGTGAGAGGTGAGGGAGTGAGAGGAGGTGAGGGTGGTATCTTCAGGCCCCCCTTCTCACTCCCCACCCGATATTAAATTCTTTATAAATTTACTTTCTAAACTACATGACTTTCTTGCGAGGGGGGAGAGTGAGGGAGGGCAGGGGAAGGAGAATGGGGAGGAGAGATGGGGGGAGGAGAGAGTGAGGGAGATGGGGGAGGGGAGGGGAGATGGGGGAGGGGAGAGTGAGGGGAGATGGGGGAGGGAGAGAGTGAGGGAGATGGGGAGGGAGAGGTGAGGAGATGGGGAGGAGAGAGGGAGAGATGGGGAGAGGGAGAGAGAGTGAGGGGAGATGGGGAGGGAGAGAGAGAGTGAGGGAGATGGGGGGAGGAGAGAGTGAGGGAGAGATGGGGGAGGGAGAGTGAGGGAAGAGGGGGAGGGAGGAGAGAGAGATGGGGGAGGGAGAGAGAGATGGGGAGAGATAATTATAATACAGGTATATACATATGTGTGTGTGTTAGCAGTTATTTTAAATCATAATAATAATAATAATAGTAATAATTAACGGTTTATTGAAAAGAGCAGCGCAGAAGGCTGAAAATATACAGTTACATATTTGGGGAATGGGTTACGAATTACAAATAATATACAAGTGACATAAGTGACACAAATAAGACATATAGTACTTAGATGGGGATCAGCTCAAACTACAGTTCATTTCAACATAGTGACAGTGTAGGAGCAGTGTTTACTGGGGTGAATACACTAATTTATTACAAGTTATTGATAATTTTTACAATGGTTGGGACTGGGCTGTTCTTATAGCGATCAGTTCGTGCACGTATGGGCTGGATGCGGTTGTGGTGTCGAACAGCAATTCTCGGACAGGGATCTCAGGTGGTAGTAGGAGCCGGTGTCGGGGATGGTGTAAAAGCTTCTTACCAAATTTGCAGATGAGGTCGTGGTGATGGTCAGTGAGAGTCGAAAGGGTCAGTGTGTTGAGCGCTTCTTGATATGTGGAGTAGGAAGGGGAGAGAATAATCTTGCATGCCCTCTTTGCACTTTTCTAGGTGTTTACGTTGTGTGGCATTTGGGAGAAGACCAGGTGGGGGAGGCATAGGTGAGCTTGGGAAGTATGAATGTTGAGTAAACACTGAGGAGCTCGTGTGCCGGAACTCCGAGGGACTTGAGTCGGCGGAGGAGGTGGAGACGGAAACTGGAGGATTTGATAACTTCACTGACGTGTGGTTTCCAATTTAGTTTGTTGTCTATGGTGACGCCGAGGAGCTTCCTTATGTATGTATGTATGTATGTATGTTAGCATAGAAAAAACATATATACAGAAATTCGCCTAAATTCTTGTTAAGTCCTTGTTCAGTCACCTCAGCACTCTGTAAACTGGCCTTTGATTGGCTATTAGTAAACGAGTGGATGTTATCTAATTGGCTGACTACATCCCCCACCCCCTCCCACCCCTCCCACCTCCCACCTCCCACCCCTCCCACCCTCCCACACCCCTCCCACCCCTCCCACACCCTCCACCCTCACACCCTCCCACCCCTCCCACACCCCTCCCACCCCTCCACACCCTGGTCATTCGTGACAGGAAGGCGTTGACAAGCTCGAAAATGCAAAATAAAGCCCTCAGAATTATCTAGGATGTCCCATGAGCACTAGTACTTAATATGAGGAAAGAACTAGGTATACCCAGTGTTAAAGATAGAATATTGAAGTCAAACCTCATGATAGCCCTGAAGGCTTCTGCGTGGTGATCCTGATAACATTGTTTCCTTAAAATTGCTAGAATGTATGAACCATGGGACTACTGAGTCTAAATGGATCCAAACTACAGCTACACATATGAAGATATTTGGACTAGACCACCTGTACAAAGTTGAGACACAACAGCGCTTCCTGCCACCCTGGCGGACAGTTCCCTTCGATATCACAATACCGACGTATCCGCCTAAAAAATTAATTATACAAAGCATTTATCTCCAACACACTGCCAAATTGAGAGCCCCTTGAACACATACACACTCTAGACAGTGATAATATCACACAGACCATCTACACTGATGGATCTCTAAACACCGCCTGTGGGAGGCTGGAAGTGCTATTGTTGTGACTCAACCTGACGGTAATATAATTGAGAAAGGGGTTAGAATTAACAACTGGGCATCCACTCTACAAACTGAATTAGTTGCCATACTCACAGCTATTAAATTCATTGAAACCACTGTTACTGACAGTCTCATCATCACTGACTCTCTATCCTCACTACTTGCCCTTGGTACCCTCGACTCAGGTTGTCACGATCTTGTCTGAAGCCAGACACAAATATGCGTGCCTTGTTGACCGGGGTGTCAGGGTCAAACTGTTGTGGATCCCCTCTCACATAGGCCTCATAAAACGACAGAGTTGATGCCTCGCCAAACTCGCGTCTAACAAAGACACCGTTGAATACAATTTGGAGTTAAAAGAACCCTTAAAACTGTAATTAGGAAAGAACTTATTGATGAGTTTGACGCAAGTGACAAGTGCAAACAGGCACTAGTCGATCCATAGTTTACCATGATGAGATGTATCAAGTGAAACATGTATATGGAGCAAGTAACAAGATCACTAGATTACAAGATTTTGTAACCGCTAGATTAGGTTAGGATATAAGTACCTCTGGCAGTATATTTCCTCAAGCAGATGTAAACAAAACTAAATGTAAAGTGTGTGGCCATACATATGGCCACATACTTTACTACGATCCTCGACTGTGTGAAGATAGAACCTTAGGGACAGGTCCAAGCACACTGTGTGTGAAATGGCACAACACTTCATCTCTAATGGCAAGATAGCCGACATATTAAGATTGTATCCACTTTTTGCACTCAGTAACTATATCAGTTCTCATGTACAGAACCAAATACGCAATGTGCTTGAATACCTCCCACGTAAATGTGAATAACAAAGTGTGAGGCCAGACATACTGCCTCACACGCCTGTTCTCACACATTTGTGAATAAGTTACCCTCTATGTATAGAACTAAACAAATAATGTAAATGAAATACTGTGTAACTTTCGGTGCCATAATATCCTGACAACCGGGGTTAATTATTATGACCCCTTTGTAAACCCTACTCTGTAATCCTTTTGCGCTACCGCTCACAGGATGAGTGTGGGTGCACAATATAGCCGCTGCAAGCAGCAAAATCATCAATCCCACACCCTCCCACCCCTCCCACCCCTCCCCACCCATTCCACCCCTTCCACACCCCTCCCACCCCACCTGACGGAGATAGAATGTGAGAGATGGCATTTGATTGGCCTGTTATTCAGGAAGGACGTCCATGATTGGTCAGTCGGTTATGTTGATAGTCAGGAGGAGGAGATGATTGGTGGAGGTGAGAGGAATATTTGAGGTGAGGAAAGATTAATAAAGAGGAATATTTCGGGTAGAAAATGGATGATGGGAGAGAGAGAGAGAGAGAGAGGATAGCATGGCGTCGTGATCTCTCTCTCTCTCTCTCAGTTACGAAGCAGATGTAGGAGGAAGAGGGGAGGAGGATAGGGGGATAGAGAAAGGAAGGGATAGAAGGAAAAACATGTGGGAAGGATGAGTGAGAGGGAGAAAGGAAGTTAGGCAGGTGAGAGAGGAAGGAAAGGTAGAGAGACAGACAGACAGAAGGAAGGGGAGATAGACAGACAGACAGATGGAAAGACAGACAGACAGACAGACAGACAGACAGACAGATCAACATAATTATTTCCCCTTCCAACTCAATATTTCTTACACGTGTTTAAAGATGAAGGGAATAACAACAAGAGGAACGGAAAGATAATTAAGACCTGGGAATTGTGCTGAAGTGGATGTGTTATTAAATTACCAATGGGGAGAGAGAGAGAGAGAGAGAGAGAGAGAGAGAGAGAGAGAGAGATATTGACTCTCTCTCTCACTTTTAACCTCATTCCTTCCATCCCTCTACTACATTCCTTCCCTCTCCCTCTCTCACCTTTCCTCCCTCTTTCATTCCCTTCCTCGTGTAGTCCATCCCCTTCCATCCCTCCTCCATCCCTCTCTCATTCCCTCCCTCCCTCCCTCCCCCTCCCTCCCTCCTCCCTCCCTCCCTCCCTCCCTCCCTCCTGTCCACCCTGACTGACTCGCTATATTGACCTTATTCTCCCTGGTAGGATGGTTAGGAGAAGGATGGTAGGATGGTTGGGTCAGGATGGTAAGATGGTTGGGTCATGATGGTAGATTGTTGTTGGGTCATGATAGGATGGTTGGGGCATGATGGTAGCATTGTTGGGGCATGATGGTAGGATGGTTGGGGCAGGATGGTAGGATGGTTGGGTCATGATGGTAGGATGGTTGGGGCAGGATGGTAGGATGGTTGGGGCAGGATGGTAGGATTGGGGCAGGATGGTAGGATTGTTGGGTCAGGATGGTAGGATTGTTGGGGCAGGATGGTAGCATTGTTGGGTCAGGATGGTAGGATTGTTGGGGAGGATGATAGGATGGTTGGGCAGGATGGTAGGATTGTTGGGGCAGGATGGTAGGATTGTTGGGGAGGATGGTAGGATGGTTGTGTGTCAGGATGGTAGGATTGTTGGGGCAGGATGGTAGCATTGTTGGGTCAGGATGGTAGGATTGTTGGGGAGGATGGTAGCATTGTTGGGTCAGGATGGTAGGATTGTTGGGGCATGATGGTAGGATTGTTGGGGCATGATGGTAGGATGGTTGGGGCAGGATGGTAGCATTGTTGGGTCAGGATGGTAGGATTGTTGGGAGGATGGAAGGTAGCATTGTTGGGTCAGGATGGTAGGATTGTTGGGGCATGATGGTAGGATTGTTGGGTCGGATGGTAGGATGGTTGGGGCAGGATGGTAGGATGGTTGGGGCAGGATGGTAGGATTGTTGGGGCAGGATGGTAGGATGGTTGGGGCAGGATGGTAGGATTGTTGGGTCAGGATGGTATGATGGTTGGGGCAGGATGGTAGGATGGTTGGGGTAGGATGGTTGGGGCAGGATGGTAGCATTGTTGGGTCAGGATGGTAGGATTGTTGGGGCATGATGGTAGGATTGTTGGGGCATGATGGTAGGATGGTTGGGGCAGGATGGTAGGATTGTTGGGGCAGGATGGTAGCATTGTTGGGTCAGGATGGTAGGATTGTTGGGGAGGATGGTAGGATTGTTGGGGAGGATGGTAGGATGTTGGGTCATGATGGTTGTGTCAGGATGGTAGGATTGTTGGGTCAGGATGGTATGATTGTTGGAGGCGGGATGGTAGCATTGTTGGGTCAGGATGGTAGGATTGTTGGGTCAGGATGGTAGGATGGTTGGGGCAGGATGGTAGGATTGTTCGGTCATGATGGTTGTGTCAGGATGGTAGGATTGTTGGGTCAGGATGGTATGATGGTTGGGGCAGGATGGTAGGATGGTTGGGGTAGGATGGTTGGATTGTTGGGTCAGGATGGTAGGATGGTTGGGGCAGGATGGTAGGATTGTTGGGTCAGGATGGTAGGATTGTTGTTGGGTCAGGATGGTAGCATTGTTGGGTCAGGATGGTGGAGGATGGTTGGGGCAGGGTAGGTAGGATTGTTGGGTCAGGATGGTAGGATTGTTGGGTCAGGATGGTAGCATTGTTGGGTCAGGATGGTAGGATTGTTGGGTCAGGATGGTAGCATTGTTGGGTCAGGATGGTAGGATTGTTGGGGCAGGATGGTAGGATGGTTAGGGGCAGGATGGTAGGATGGTTGGGGCAGGATGGTTGGGTCATGATGGTTGTGTCAGGATGGTAGGATTGTTGGGTCAGGATGGTAGGATGGTTGGGTCAGGATGGTAGGATTGTTGGGTCAGGATGGTATGATGGTTGGGGGCAGGATGGTAGGATGGTTGGGGCAGGATGGTAGGATGGTTGGGGCAGGATGGTTGGGTCATGATGGTTGTGTCAGGATGGTAGGATTGTTGGGTCAGGATGGTAGGATGGTTGGGTCAGGATGGTAGGATGGTTGGGGGCAGGATGGTAGCATTGTTGGGTCAGGATGGTAGGATTGTTGGGTCAGGATGGTATGATGGTTGGGGCAGGATGGTAGGATGGTTGGATTGTTGGGTCAGGATGGTAGGATGGTTGGGTCAGGATGGTAGGATTGTTGGGTAGGATGGTAGCATTGTTGGGTCAGGATGGTAGGATTGTTGGGGCAGGATGGTGGGATGGTTGGGGCAGGATGGTAGGATTGTTGGGGAGGATGGTAGGATGGTTGGGGCAGGATGGTTGTGTCAGGATGGTAGGATTGTTGGGTCAGGATGGTAGGATTGTTGGGTCAGGATGGTAGGATTGTTGGGTCAGGATGGTAGGATGGTTGGGTCATGATGGTTGTGTCAGGATGGTAGGATTGTTGGGTCAGGATGGTGGATTGTTGGGTCATGATGGTTGTGTCAGGATGGTAGGATTGTTGGGTCAGGATGGTAGGATGGTTGGGTCATGATGGTTGTGTCAGGATGGTAGGATTGTTGGGTCAGGATGGTAGCATTGTTGGGTCAGGATGGTAGGATTGTTGGGTCAGGATGGTAGGATGGTTGGGTCATGATGGTTGTGTCAGGATGGTAGGATTGTTGGGTCAGGATGGTAGGATTGTTGGGTCAGGATGGTGGATGGTTGGGGCAGGATGATGGTAGTTGTTGGGGAGGATGGTAGGATGGTTGGGGCAGGATGGTAGGATGGTTGGGTCATGATGGTTGTGTCAGGATGGTAGGATTGTTGGGTCAGGATGGTAGGATTGTTGGGTAGGATGGTATGATGGTTTGGGGCAGGATGGTAGGATGGTTGGGGCAGGATGGTTGGATTGTTGTATCAGGATGGTAGGATGGTTGGGGCAGGATGGTAGGATTGTTGGGGCAGGATTGGTAGGAGGGTTGGGGCAGGATGGTAGGATGGTTGGGGCAGGATGGTAGGATTGTTGGGTCAGGATGGTAGGAGGGTTGGGGCAGGATGGTAGGAGGGTTGGGGCAGGATGGTAGGATGGTTGGGGCAGGATGGTAGGATTGTTGGGGCAGGATGGTAGGAGGGTTGGGGGCAGGATGGTAGGATGGTTGGATTGTTGGGTCGGATGGTAGGATGGTTGGGGCAGGATGGTAGGATGGTTGGGGCAGGATGGTAGGATGGTTGGGGTAGGATGGTTGGATTGTTGGGTCAGGATGGTAGGATGGTTGGGGCAGGATGGTAGGATTGTTGGGTCAGGATGAGGATTGTTGGGTCAGGATGGTAGGATTGTTGGGTCAGGATGGTATGATGGTTGGGGCAGGATGGTGGGATGGTTGGGGTAGGATGGTTGGGGCAGGATGGTAGGATTGTTGGGTCAGGATGGTAGGATTGTTGGGTCAGGATGGTATGATGGTTGGGGCAGGATGGTAGGATGGTTGGGGGCAGGATGGTAGGATGGTTGGGGTAGGATGGTTGGGGCAGGATGGTAGGATTGTTGGGGAGGATGGTATGATTGTTGGGGCAGGATGGTAGGATGGTTGGGGCAGGATGGTTGGGAGGATGGTAGGATGGTTGGGGCAGGATGATAGGATGGTTGGGTCAGGATGGTAGGATGGTTGGGGCAGGATGGTTGGGTCAGGATGGTCGGATGGTTGGGGCAGGATGGTGGATGGTTGGGGCAGGATGGTCGGATGGTTGGGTAGGATGGTCGGATGGTTGGGCAGGATGGTCGGATGGTTGGGGCAGGATGGTAGGATGGTTGGGGCAGGATGGTTGGGTCAGGATGGTCCGGATGGTTGGGGCAGGATGGTCGGATGGTTGGGGCAGGATGGTCCGGATGGTTGGGTCAGGATGGTCGGATGGTTGGGGCAGGATGGTCGGATGGTTGGGGCAGGATATGTAGGATGGTTGGGGCAGGATGGTAGGATGTGTTTGTATTCTCTAATTAATTAGCCGAGGCTCTATTGTAGTCTCACAGCCATAAACAGGCCTTAGTGTTGGTGGTGAAGAGACTTTGCTGTGTCGTAGTCTCACCAGGCTCATTACCCCAGTGTGTGTAATAATAATATAGGTTTATTAATAGAGTTACAGCCGGTGGTTGAAAATATACAAACTTACATATGATTTAGACATAATGATATGCGTTGAATACATTTACAGGGTTGTACAGTACATAAATCAGAGTTGTTTATTATTTTAACAATAGATGGGATGGTGCTGTTCTTATATCTATCGGTGCGGGCTCTATGGGCTGAATTTTGTTGTAGTGGCGGACTGTGCGAGGTGGGCGGGGACTACCGGTGGCAGGAGGTGGCGATGACGAGGATGGTGCAGTAGTCCACTGCCAAACCTTGCTAGTGCTTGGTGGTGGAGGTCACTGAGGGATGGCATTTCCAGGGTGGAGAGCGTTGGTGTAGCCGGAGTAGTCTGCGCCGAGCATGATTCTGCAGGTCCTTTCTGTACCTTCTCTAGCTGACGTTGTTGGGTAGAGTTGAGAGAAGACGAGCAGGTTGGTGACGCATACGTTAGTTTGGGGAGAATAAAGGCGTTGTAGATAGTCCTCAGCTCTGGCGTGGTAGTGACCTGAGTCGTTGTAGCATGTAGAGTCGGTACGAAGCTGCCTTGTGTGTGTGTGTGTGTTAACTCCACAGCACTCCACAGCTTCTCGTGTTCCCTGGATCAAAAGATAAATTAATCGAGTGAAGAGAAGGTTGAGAATATGTTGAGCCAGAAACATGTTATCTGCTTCCTGGTACAACATCAAAGTCTTCCCTCCAAGACAAGTTTTATTTATTATCGGTTTCTTTTTATTCCTGTGCGCGCGTAGGTGTGTGTGTGTGTGTGTGTGTGTGTGTGTGTGTGTGTGTGATGTATTTACGGGAAGAAAATGGGAATCGGGAATACGTTTTTATGTTTCTTTTTGATGGAGAAACAAAACAGGAATTGTGGATTTTATTTTTGTTGTGTTCGTCATTTGGCTTTTATTTAATTATTTTATTTTATTTTTATTTTTTTTTTTTAAATTCAGAAGAGGGATGCGTGTCTTTGTTTTTATTGATGGTGAAAGAGAGTGTGTGATGTGTGGACCTTCTCTTACATTTTATTGAAATTTTCTGAACAACAAAATGCGAATTGCAGTGGTTTTTTTTAGAGATATTGAATGAAATACGTTTTTTAAGTTACATTAGGCTTGGTTAGTTTGTTAGGTTAGGTTTGGTTATTTAGGGTTTAGGTTTGTTAGGCTTGCTAGGTTTAGTTTGGTTAGGTTAGGTTTGCTAGTTGGTTGTGTTGGGTTAGGTTGACTTGTATTAAGCAAAGTTACATTAGGTTACCTTAAGTTACATCAGGTTAAGTTACACTAGGTTAGGTTACATCAGTTTGTTCTCAGGTAAGATCAGGTTAATTATGTACGTACCAGGGCACTCTCCTTGACTACGTTGTTGACTAATGAAATGAAACGAAAAACGTACCGTAAGTAAGCCAACCTTACCTTACCTTTACCTTTACTTTACCCATACCTCGCTTTACCTTGCCTTACCTTTTTACCTCACCTCACCTCACCCCACCCTCCTCACCCCACCCTTACCTCACCCTACCCCTGCTCTTCCCTTGCTTTTCCTTGCCATCTCACCTTGTCTCACCCTTGCCCCTTGCCTTTCCCCACCCACCACCTTACCATCTTGCCCACCTTACCCCACTCCACCCTTGCCCTTGCCTGCCCACCCTCATCTTACCTTACCTTACCTCACCTTTACCTTACCCCACCCCCACACCCCACCCACCACCTTTACCCACTCCACCACCTCCTACCTCACCCCACCCCACCTTACCTTACCTTACCCACCTACCTCACCTCACCTTACCCCACCTCACCCCACCTCACCTTACCTTACCCACTCACCTTACCTCACCCTCACCTCAACTTTACCTACTACACTTACCTTACCCTCACCTCACCCCACCTCACCTCACCTCACCTTACCTCACCTCACCACCTTACCTTACCTTACCTCACCTCAACCTCACCTCACCTTACCTTACCTTACCTTACCTTGTTGCCTTGCCTTGCCTTGCCTTACCATTACCTTTTACCTAACCTTACCTAACCCATCTTACCTACCACCTTCCTTCTTGATGGCATTAGGGTGTTAAATTATCATTGTAAAAATAATCCTTTTAACTAATTATATAAAAACAACATTAACTGATACCCCATGAGAGTCAGTGTTACCAACTACCCCATAAGTGAGAGTCGATATTCTGCTCTGTGAAGAAGGCAGTGTTACCAACTACCCCCATTAGAGAGCCAGTGTTACCAACTACCCCATAGAGAGCCAGTGTTACCAACTACCCCGCAAGAGAGAGCCAGTGTTACCAACTACCCCATAAGAGAGGCCAGTGTTACCAGCTAATAATAATAATAATAATAATAATAATAATAATAATAATTTTAATAATAATAATAATAATAATAATAATAATTTTAATAATAATAATAATAATAATAATATAATAATAATTTTAATAATAATAATAATAATAATAATAATAATAATAATTTATTAATAATAATAATTTTAATAATAATATATAATAATTAGTTTGTTCCAGATCTGTTTATTGTTTGTTGGTTTAGTGTTGTGGGTCCTTAATTGTTTGTCTGATTACATGTTTGAGGTTGATTGATTATAAACGTTGTATGGATAAACATCATATTCAGTAAAACACACAAACACGTTGTAATTTATGTGAATGATGTTTGTTTGTTTTATACACACACACACACACACATACACACACACACACACACACACACACAACATCCCAAACACACACATCCCAAATACATACACACACACACACATCCCAAACAAACAGTCCGTATTTTGTGAGGAGCTGACCTCTTTCCTTCCTCTTCCTTTTTTCCTCCTCCTTCCTTTCTATTTCACTTCCTCACCTCCTCCCTTTTTTTATACCTGTAATCTGATTGGTTGATTGGGAGAGCTTTAGAGTGCAATGATTGGCTGAGAGTTCTTTTTGGCTGACTGGACCAACGTCACCTATAGGAATGATAATGTATTTGACTATGGAATAGAATTTGATTTTTTGGGAATGGGATTTTTATTTTTATGGAATGAATTTTTTATGGAATGGTAATTTGTTATGGAATGGAATTTTGTATGGAATGAATTTTTGTATGGAATGGAATTTGATTTATGGAACGGATTTTTTTACAGAATGGAGATGATTTTTTATGGAACGATGATTTGTTTTTTTGGAATGAATCTGTGGAGATGGAATTGGAATGGAATGAGAATGATTGTATGGAATGGACGTTCATTGTGGAAGAGGAATTTTAGAAAGTTAATACAGTAAGTATTAACAGATAGACACGAGAGAGAGAGGGGGGGGGGGGGGGGGGGGAGAGACAAGCGAATGTGTTTGAGTGTAATGATATTCGTCTGGGCCAGATTTGCATGTAGTACGCTTTCACTTTCTTCTCGCTTTTCTGAGGTGAGGTGAAAGCCTTCTTGACTTTTGTTTTAAGACGGTGCTAGCTATTCTTTCTCTCACAGTTGGTCTTTGGGGGACTTTCTTTTTTTTTAAGTAGAGAGTTTGGGTGGCTCTTGACTTTTGCTTGGTGTGCTTTCTGCTTTCTATCTGGTGTTGTGAGTGGGTGAAAGAGACTTGTTATAAATCTTGTGCTGTCTTTCTCATTTTTATTTCGCTTTTCTATCTGGACTGGGATGGCTTTCTTAAACCATAACTAATCGTCTTGTAGCTTTTTGTAGTATTGGAAATTGAATTAACGAAAATACATGTAATTTCATATTATGTGTAATGTATATCTGTATACCTGCACGTATGTGTATGTATCTAACATAAAAAAAGATCAGTTGGACAAATACTTAGAGAAATATTGAAAAGAAGTTGATTTACTTTCATGTATTTTCAAATTTGTTGGTTAGCGTTAGGTTGAGGTTGTGATTGTTGTTGATAGGTTAGGTTGTGTGTTAGGTTGGGTTGCAGGTTGGTTGGGTTGGGTTAGGTTAGGTTTAATCAAGTGGCTAAGGTTAACCTTAAACAAGACATCAGCACACGTAGGAAGGAGTCTTCCCTCCTTCTTTCCCTTCTGTGGTTGTGTCTGTGACCTTTGACCTTCTTGACCTGACAGATACAGCAGCTTTAGGTGTTGTCATGGTGAGAACACATCTACCAAGTGTGAGCTCATGGTCTCTAGGGTGAGGTGATCAGTGATACGCCAAGTCGACTCATGGCAACTGATGATCTTTTTTTTCTTATTATTATTTTCCCATTAATAAAAAATAAAATTGACCCACGTGTAAACTTGTCTCTCCTCACACACACACACACACACACACACACACACACACACACTTCCTCTCCTCTACTCTCTTCTTCCCCACCTTCCTCTTTTCTCCTCCCTCTCGCTTCCTCTCCCCACTCCATTTACCTCCTCTTATCTCCTCCTCCTCCACCTTTAAAGAATTTCCCAGAAAAGCCAATTAATTACTTACCTTTTTATATGTTCTAGAATCCTTTTGAGGACTGTGGTTCGAGGAAGGACCTGACTGTTGATGGTTCCTTTGATATCCGTCTCCCTCATTCCTTTCTCCCTCCTTCTTTCATCCTTGTCTCTCTTTATCCCTTCCTTTCTCCTTCTCTCTCTCTCTCTCACTATTTCCCACATTTATCTCTCCTCGTCTCTCTCTCTTTTACTTCATCTTCTTCTCTCCCTTCATCCCTATTTCATCTCTCCCTATCTTCTCCTCTCCTTCCTCCTTCCTTCCAGCCAGCCATCCATCTTTTTTCTTCCTTCCTTTCATCACCCAGATGTGCACTGCCTCACCTTTCACCACCACTCCCCACCACCCACCACCCACCTCACTCCACCCCCACCACACACCCACCCCACACATATATACATACAACAACTTAAGAGACACACTGTATAATATTCATGTATTCAAAATGATATACTGAATATGTGCATGTGAGGCGAGGTATACTGGGGGAGGGGGCTAAGGGAGAATTAGTGAATTTGTAGGAGAATTTGGGAAAAGGAACTGGGGAATGTAGGATTTTTTTATTTATTTATTATTTTTTTGGGTGGGGGTTAGGGACGAGATTTTGAGATTTCTTGGGAATTTGGGGGAATTTGAAGAATTTAGTTTGTAGATTATGTTAAAGAATGGGAAAATTGTTTTGGGGAATTTGAGACGTAACTCACGAAAATTCAGGGAAAAATTTGAGGAAATTGGAAAATTAGAATTTAGAGAGACATAAACAAACCAAGGCACTGAATCACCTTCCACCATCACGGGCCTAATAAGCTCACAACATCAAACTGACGCAGGCTGTCGACCACTCACTACCACCACCAAACGCTTAATTGGGTAGTTACGAATAGTTAGCTGCCACTTCACCATCACCTAGGTTAACGAGCATTAGTACCTTTGACGTCTTCGGATTTAACTGTGCTTTGTTATTGAAGGATTTACTTTTGTGGTGGATTACTAGTGTTGATTACCTTTTGTGGTGGATTACTTTAGTGTTGATTACCTTTTGGTGGTGATTACTGTGTTGATTACCTTGTGGTGATTACTTTTGTGTTGGATTACCTTTTGTGGTGGATTACTTTAGTGTTGATTACCTTGTGGTGATTACTTTAGTTGATTACCTTGTGGTGTGATTACTTTAGTGTTGATTACCTTTTGTGGTGATTACTTTGTGTTGATTACCTTGTGGTGGATTACTTTAGTATTGATTACCTTTGTGGTGGATTACTTAGTGTTGATTACCTTTTGTGATTTTAGTGTTGATTACCTTTGTGGATCATCACTTTAGTGTTGATTACCTTGTGGTGATCACTTTAGTGTTGGATCACCTTGTGGTGATCACTTTAGTGTTGGATTACCTCAGGTGATTTACTTTAGTGTTGATTACCTTGTGGATTACTTTAGTGTTGATTACATTTGTGGTGATTACTTTGTGGTGGATTTACTATGGTGGTGGACTAGTTTTGTGGTGATTAGTTTAGTGTTGATTATTTTGTGGGATTACTTTAATGTTGATTACCTTTGTGGTGATTACTAGTGTTGATTACCTTTGGTGGATTACTTTAGTGTTGATTTACCTTGTGGTGGATTACTTTAGTGTTGATTAACTTTGTGGTGGATTACTTTAGTGTTGATTACCTTTGTGGTGATTACTATTGTGGTAGATTACTTTTTGTGGTGGATTATTGTGGTAGATTAATTTTTATCAATTTTATTATAAAGTAATATTTGTTGAGTCATTTTGCGGTTAATTACTTTTGTTATGATATAAATTACCTTTAATTAGTGATTCGCAATTGAGCTGCGAAAGGCAATTGGTATGATAGGTAGTTAGGTAGTTAGTGTTTGTCGTTAATGGTGAAATTTAGATTAATTTATTATTTTTTATTTATTTATTTATTTTTTGTTAGAGAGATTTGATAGATTAATAGACGTTTGGTTAAGTGTTTTATTGTTATTTAGAGAGAGAGAGAGAGAGAGAGAGAGAGAGAGAGAGAGAGAGAGAGATTAACTAATATGAAGATAACAAAGAGAAAATATCAATAAAAGAGAGAGACAATGATAATTACGAGCTCTTTCGCTGAAACACACACACACACACACACACACACACACACACACACACACACACACACACACACACACACACACACACACACAACAAAAGTCGGTCAGTTGTGTGTCTCAGCTGGTCGTAAAGATGGCGGACTCACGAGACAAAACCGTGAGCGGGAGACATTAAATGTAGACACACGCACATGGACACACACACACACACACACACACACACACACACACACACACACACACACACACACACATACACACACACAGTCGTTGATTTTGTGATACTGGTTACTAGGAAGAGGTTGGAGGCGGTATGGCTTTGTGTGAGAGAGAGAGAGAGAGAGAGAGAGGAGAGAGAGAGAGAGAGAGAGAGAGGAATAGAAGTGAGAGCCAACTTGGGGAGAAAAAATCATTGTGAGAGAGAGAGAGAGAGAGAGAGAGTGGGGGTTAGAATAGGAGAAAGCCAAACTTGGGAGAGAGAAAGTCAGTTTGGAGAAAGGAGAGAAAGGAGAAGGAGAGAGAGAGATACAGTCAAAAGAAAGTGTGGGAAAGAAAGATAGAGATATGAGCGAATAAGAAAAAGCCACAGGTAGAAAGAGAGAAAGAAAAGACCAGATTAGGAAAGATAGACAGACGAATAAAGGGGGGAGGAAACAGACAGACAGAGACAGAGAGACAGACAGACAGAGAAAGAGATAGAAAGTCATAAAGATAAATAGATACAATGTGATAGATAAGGAGACAGAGAGAAAGACATTTAAAGGAAGAGACATACACAAAAAAAAAACATGAAAATAAAACAAAGGATAAAAGAAAACAAAGGATTATGTACCGTCTTCTCTGTTTGAGATGGGGGAGGAGGAGGGGGGGAGGAGGAGGGGGAGGGGGGAAGTTTGTCGGCGAGAGACAACTTGACAAACACTGGAGGTTTCAGAAAACGTATAATAATAATAATAATAATAATAATAATAATAATAATAATAATAATAATACTAAAACAAAAGAAAAAACAATAACAAAAATCACTACGAGTAAAACACCAGCAATATTTAACTTACTAATAAAACAAACAAACAGACTGACCTACATAATCCCAAACATTACAAAAAAAACGAAAAACAAAAAAAATTCAACAAAAGAAAACAAAACATTTTAAGATATCGGTCAAGAAACAAAAAAAACAGAAAGAAAATATTTAAAAAGTGTGTTTGTTTGTTTGTATGAGTTGGTTGTATTGGTCTTGTGAACAAAGGAATTGGGTGACCTGTGTGAAGGAGGAGATGGATGAATGGGTGGATATAGGTGGATGAGTGGATGTATGTATGTATGAACGTGTGTGTGTGTGTGTGTGTGTGTGTGTGTGTTTGTGTGTGTGTGTGTGTGTGTGTGAATAGATTAGTGGGTAGATAGATTGATTGATAAATAGATAGATGAATGAGTAAAATATGAGAAGTGGATGAGTGGATGGATGATGGATGGATGGATGAGGCGTAGTGGGTAGTTATATCCATTCAGGCATCAACTCCCCATCCACCCACTATGCAAATTTCTTCCTAGTGAGGTTCTATACTGAGGGAAGGGGGAAGGGGGGAGGAGGCTGGTGAAAAGGAAAGGAATGGTGGAGGAAAGAAAGTGGGAGAGAGGGGGGGTGGAAAAGAAAGATGGTTGATAGAAGGAGAGATTCATTGATATCGTTGACTTACAGCGGAAAACTAGAATAGGAACTTTACGCGGGAAAACTTAGAATAGGGAACTTTTACGCGGAAAACTTAGAATAGGGAAACTTTACGCGGGAAAATTTAGAATAGGAACTTTTAGTGGGAAAATTTAAAATAGTCGTCTTTACGGGAAACCTTAAAGTAGCTGCCTTTTACGAGAGGAAGGCTATAAATAACTACCTTTCACCCGATAGAATAAAAAAAAAACTTACTTCGAGAAACATTCATGTCAACAGTAACTCACGTCAAAGATTTTAGTTAAACATGATTTTTAAACGAAAAAAAATCAACCAATGTACAAGAGAAAGTTCTAAAATAAACATGACATCACACGGTAACATGATATTTTATTCCCATGAGAATCTTATAAATTTCTGCCATGATGCGCGATAAAGACTTCAAAATAATAATAAAAGCAAAAAAATACGCGGATTTTTTTTTTTTTTAAATTCTCGCCTTGAGCTGAGTCCCGCAGTTGCCAGCAGCCAGTCGTCACCATCTTTATCGTCCTCTGTGTTTTACGGGAAATGGTGAGCAGTTTTAGAGCAATTGTGGAGGGCCATTTTGCATAATATTATTGGTATGTTATGTTGAGCTGACGGAGACAAAAGCAAAAGATGATTCACTTGTTGGGAGGAAAGGGAGGGGTAGGGAAGGGTGGATGAAGGAAGGATGAGGGGAGGGAGAGATGGATGTAGGGAAGGAGGTAGGGAAGGTGATGAAGGGAAGGATGAGGGGGAGGAGAGATGATGAAGGAAGGAGGAAAGGGAGGGGTAGGGGAAGGGGTGGATGAGGGGAGGATGAGGGGAGGAGAGATGGATGTAGGGAAGGAGGAGGGGGCAGGGAAGGGATGGAGATGGGAAGAAAGGGGAGGGGTGAAGGACAAAGGAAGGATGAGGAGGGAGAGATGGATGTAGGAAGGAGGAAAGGGGAGGAAAAGGTGATGGAAGGGAAGGATGAGGGAGGAGAGGGATGTAGGGAAGGAGGAGGGGGTGAGAAAGGTGGATGGAAGGGAAGACGAGGGGAGGAGATGGATGAAGGGAAGGAGGAAAAAAGGGGAGGGGTGGGGAAGGATGAAGGAAGGATGAGGGGAGGGAGAGATGGATGAAGGAAGGAGGAAAGGGGGTAGGGAAGGGGTGGATGAAGGAAGGATGAGGGGAGGAGAGATGGATGAAGGGAAGGAGCAGAGAAGGGGAGGGGGTGGGGGGTGGATGAAGGGAAGGATGAGGGGAGGGAGAGATGGATGTAGGGAAGGAGGAAAGGGGTAGGGAAGGTGAAGGAAGGATGAGGAGGGAGAGATGGATGTAGGGAAGGAGGAAAGGGGGGTAGGGAAGGTGGATGAAGGGAAGGATGAGGGGAGGAGAGAAGAATGTGTGGGAAGGAGGAAAGGGGAGGGTGGGGAAGGGTGGATGAAGGGAAGGATGAGGGGAGGGAGAGATGGATGAAGGGAAGGATGGAGGAAAGGTAGGAAGGATAGAGAAAGTTATTGAGGGAGGGAAGAACGGAAGAAAAAGGATGAAAGGAGGGAAGGGAAAGAAGGAGAGAGGAAAAGGAAGTAGAAGAATGACGAAAAGTAAGAGAATCAGAGAGGAGGGGAAGAGGAATGCAAAGAAAGAAGTAAAGAATTCAATGTGTGTGTGTGTGTGTGTGTGTGTGTGTGTGTGTGTGTGTGTGCGTGCGTGCGTGCGTGTGTGTAACCCCCTTTACCGTTTTCTATAATGCTGTAGAGTAATCGCTTGTTTGGCTAAGTTTACCTTTGTATAATAATTCCGTAAATAACTAACACCCGGCCTCTTATTATCTTTGGTAAATTAAGATAGAAATAAGCGGAAACTTCTCAATCGGTAAAGTGTTCTGTGTGTGTGTGTGTGTGTGCTCTACAGGAAGAACCATGAGCGTCTGGAAGTGTATGTATAGTAAGGTCAAGTTCAAATATAAAGGGGGGGGGGGAGGTCACTGTTAACGGATACACAACCTCGCCATTACACTGGTTAACCCTTACTCGGTGTAAATTAACAATATTCTTGTAACCTGAATTAACCGGAACTAGTAATGAGACCTCGTGACCTGACTTGACCTGGCCCCTGTAATTAAAGCAGGATGACCTAACCTGACCCAACAATTAACTCCTTTTGACCTAACATGATCTACTAATTAGGACCTCTTGACTTTATCTGACCCATTAGGAGACCTATTGACTGACCAAAACCTACTAATTAATACCTGATGACCTTACCTGACCTAACCTAGACGTCTCCATTAAAAAAAAAACCCTCCAATTACAGCACTTGTGAGAGTTAATTGGGAAACCTTGGCGCCCACTCTCACCTCTCTCACGACATCTTCCCGCCCACTCGCCTCTTACTCTCACGCCCACCTTCCCTCACTACACCTCTCCTTCCATCTCCCACTCTCACCTCTCGCGACATCTTCCCGCCCACTCGCCTCTTACTCTCACGCCCACCTTCCCTCACTACACCTCTCCTTCCGTCTCCCACTCTCACCTCTCTCACCGTAGTTTCCCAGTCCCCTCTCTCACACTCACCTCTCACCGTAGTTTCCCAGCCCCCTCTCACACTCTCACCTCACCGTAGTTTCTCAGCCCCCCACACTCACCTCTCACCGTAGTTCTCAGCCCCCTCCCACACTCACCTCCCTCACTGTAGTTCCCAGCCCCCTCACACTCTCACCTCTCACCGTAGTTTCCCAGCCTCTCCCACCTCTCAACTCTCACCGTAGTTTCTCAGCCCCCTCTCCCACTCTCACCTCTCACCGTAGTTTCCCAGCCCCCTCTCACACTCTCACCTCACCTCAGCCCTCTCACACCTCACCTCTCACCAAGTTTCAGCCCCTCTCACACTCTCCTCTCTCACCACTCAGCCCCTCTCACCTCTCACCAGTTTCCCAGCCCCTCACACTCTCACCTCTCGCCGTAGTTTCAGCCCCTCTCACACTCACCTCTCACTGTAGTTCCCAGCCCTCCCCTCTCACCTCTCACTGTAGTTCCAGCCCCTCACACTCTCTCTCCTCCTCTCACTGACCCTCTCTCTCTCTCTCTCTCTCAATATTGATCACTGATATGATTGGCTAAAGCTTTGTACTGATGATCTGAATGGCTAAGAATACTTACTGGTGACGTGATTGGTTAAAGTTTGTACTGGGAATGTGATTGGCTCAGAATGTATTGCTGATGGGCTTATGGACCTGATTGGCTGACCGGTGTTATCTGAGGGGAGGGAGGGAGGTGGGTGAGAGAGAAGGAAGGGGAAGTGGTGGATGAGAGAGCAGGAAAGGGGAAGGGGGGGGAGGGAAGGGGAGGGGGAAGAGGTGGGTGAGAGAGAAGGAAGGGGAAGGGGACGGGAGGGGGGTGAGAGAGAGAAGGAAGAGGAGAGACGGAACAGGTGGGTGAGAGAGAAGAAAAGGTGAAGGGAGGGGAAGGAGAGGGGAAGTGGTGAATGAGAGAGAAGGAAGGGGGGGGGAGGGGGAGGGTGAGAAGGGGAGGGAGGGAAGAGGTGGGTGAGAGAGAAGGAAGGGGGGAAGGGGAAGGGGGAGGGTGTGCCATGTTAGGGTCCACGTTATTGTGAGAACCGTTCCATAAAGACAACGCCTCCACGAGCAGTCAGCATCGCCAGGCGTAATCTTCCAAAGCCTCACTAACGTCAACTGCGCCTACCATGTTAGGGTCCACGTTATTGTGAGAACCGTTCCATAAAGACAACGCCTCCACGAGCAGTCAGCATCGCCAGGCGTAATCTTCCAAAGCCTCACTAACGTCAACTGCGCCTACCTTCTGCCAGCAGTGACGTTCGTTGGAGATAAGAATGTGTCTGTGTGGGTAGAGTCAGAGGGCAGTATCGGCGCCATGTTGTGTTACTTGCAGTTTACTCATAAACACCTGGTCACTCACATGCTCATAAAGCCAGGTCACTCAAATACTAGTAATGTCAGGACACTCATAAACCCATGTTACTTATGTATTCCTATTACACACACACACACACACACACACACACACACACACATACACACAGACACATACACACACACACACACACACAGACACACAGGACACTCACACACACACACACACACACACACACACATACACACACACACACACACACACTCAGGTCACCTATACACTGAGAGTGAGCGCTGGGCTGAGGTAATGACGACATTTTTCTGAGAATTTAATTAAAAGGTTTTGCCCTGAGCCTCCAACTGGTGGGGGGGGGGGAAGGAAGGGTGGGTGAGAGAAGGGGTGAGGGGAAGGGGAGGGGTGGGTGAGAGAAGGGTGAGGGGGAAGGGGTGAGAGAAGGGGGTGAGGGGAGGGGGGTGAGAGAAAGGGTGTGAGGGGGAAGGGGTGGGTGAAAGAAGGAGGGGGGGGGTGAGGGGGAAGGGGTGGGTGAAAGAAGGGGTGAGGGGAGGGGTGGGTAAGAGAAAGGGGTGAGGGGAAGGGGTGGGTGAGAGGAGGTGGTGAGAGAAGGGGGTGAGGGAGGGGGGGTGAGGGGAAGGATGGGTGAGAGAAGGAGGTGAGGGGGAAGGCTGTGACCCTTTTTGTCTTGCCCAGGACTAATTGTCTTTTGGTTTCCTTGTTGTCTTTGTTGTAGTTGTTTATATGGCGTCAGAAAGGTTGTTGTTTTTGTTGTTCTTGTCTTGATGGTCTTGTGTATTTAATTCTTTATTTTTTAGTGTAAGTTAATAATTTGTTTTAATTACTCTTTCTCTGACAATTAATTGGTCTGTTGTAATTGTTTTTGTTTTCTTTGTACATTGTCTTTGTTCATTGTTCGTTATTTTCTGTTTATTATTGTCTTTGTTCAGTGATAAATTTTTCTTTGTCTGTCGGAGTCTTTCTTCCATGACCAACGCTTATTGTCTTTGTTCAGTAGTCATAATGTTCCGTGGCTGACTTTGTCTTTGTTCCGTGGCTGATGTTGTCTTTGTTCCGTGGCTGACTTTGTCTTTGTTCAGTAGTCATAATGTTCCGTGGCTGATGTTGTCTTTGTTCAGTCGTCATAATGTTCCGTGGCTGACGTTGTCTTTGTTCCGTGCTGATGTTGTCTTTGTTCCGTGGCTGCCTTTGTCTTTTGTTCAGTAGTCATAATGTTCCGTGCTTTGTCTTTGTTCCGTGGCTGACGTTGTCTTTGTTCCGTGGCTGACGTTGTCTTTGTTCCGTGGCTGACGTTGTCTTTGTTCCGTGGCTGACGTTGTCTTTGTTCCGTGGCTGACGTTGTCTTTGTTCCGTGGCTGACGTTGTCTTTGTTCCGTGGCTGACGTTGTCTTTGTTCCGTGGCTGACGTTGTCTTTGTTCCGTGGCTGACGTTGTCTTTGTTCCGTGGCTGACGTTGTCTTTGTTTCGTCACATTTTCTTTGTTTAGTTGTAGGTAAGATTCTTTTCATGGCAACTTTTTCTTTGTTCAATAATCATATTGTTTAGGAAGTGTTCATTATATGTTATTCTGGTGTTCATTATGTGTGGGATTTGTTCATTGTAACTGTGACTTGTTCATTGTTCGTGTGTTAAGTTGTTCTCGACCCACTTGTTCATTGTTGTTCAGGTGTCATTCTGTTCATTGTTCTTTAGTTCCTTTGTTCATTACCATATTCTTTATTCACAATTCTATCCTATATTGTCTCCTTTGTTCTTTGTTCTTTGTCCCTTTTCTTCTGTTTTTTTGTGTTCACTACTTTTTGTTCTTGTTCTATCTTCCTCATTTTCTTTGTTCATCATATTATTCTTTGTCCATTGTTATATGTATTCATCATTCTTTGTTCATTATCTTGTTCTTTGTTCATGTGGTATTCATCCGGTGCATCCATTGTTCATTATGTTCGTTGTTCTTCAGTTTCTTTGTTCATCTCGATTGTATTTATTATTTCGTTCCTCATTCATCATTTTGTTCTTTGTTCGTTATTATCTTTGTTCATTATCTCCTTTGTTTAATCAGGTAAGGCAGGTCACGTGTGCAGGTGAAGTAGGTCACTTGTACAGGTGACCCCTCCTACCACCCCCTACCACCTGTGTGACGTAGTTTAGATGGGGTTGATTAGGTAGGGGGTAAGGGAGGGGTGAGAGGGAGGGGGGGGAGAAGGGAGGGGTGGGAGGGAGGTGGGGAGAAGGGAGACAGGTGGTCCGGAAGTAGGTGGAGAAAGGGTGTGGAATTTTGTAGTCTTTGTAGGGTCGTGGGATAATGTTTCTCCTCCCCCCCCTCTCCCCCTCCTCCTCCTCGGCCTCTCCCCATTCCTATCTTTGTTCCTCTCCACCACCAGTTTGGCACACATGGAGTACCAAGGACTGTTATAGAATGCTACATGTGTAATTATGTATGTATGTATGTATGTATGTATGTATGTATGTATGTATGTATGTGTGTGTGTGTGACTTACGTGTCTATATTTGCGTGCTGGACAAAGCCTGGGTTCACCTCGACACACTTTCACATGGGAGAGAGAGAGAGAGAGAGAGAGAGAGAGAGAGAGAGAGAGCCACGCAGGTAAAGGTCAACACAGGTACTCCTAATAACTCACCTTCAGACGCTGATTACAGTTAACCTACTTTATCATCACTCTCTAAATAATATACATAGTCATGCATCCCAGAATACATATCATTAACTAGAGCAATGTATGTTTGGGTTTATAGAGATAATTTTCTTTTACTTGTAAATTGTTTGTGAAGTTGTGTTGATGCGGTGGAAAAGGTGGAGCGGCTCCAGAAATATCCGGCGTTCTTTTAGATCCTGACATGGTCGTTATGGCTACTCAACCCCGTTCAGTCACGTTCAACAATGCCAGTAACGATTTTAGATCATCTTTAAAACATTCATATGTAACAACTCGTCGTCCAGTGTGTAAAAAAAAAAAAACCCGAGTCGTAACACCTCAAGATAAAGTGAATATCAGTACATTATTATTCTCCTAAAAGAACGAACAAGTGTCAACTGAAGGACGCGAATGTCAACACTACCTGACGGGGGAGGATGGGGAGGGGGTAGGGTAGGGACTGCCAGACCCCGCCACTATGCTCCTCCCCACAAAAGCTTTCAGGAAAATTAAGTCTTTATAAGATGAAAGGTCGTTCTATTGGATCGCTCTCTGGGGAGTCAGGGGCCCCCACACTTAGCTTGTATTAACAGTTATTCCGTCTTAAAGCGCTATTTGCATCAAGTCATGACCGGTAAATAGGTACCGGGAGTGAACTGGGGGTTAGGGAGGGAGAGAGGCTAAGATGTCTGTCCAGGTCTTTGATGGCGAGTTATTGGAACGTGGTGTGGCGAGTCCCGAGGTTTGGTGTTGATGCTTTGGTTTTATATTTTATTTATTTGTTTAATTTATTTATTAATTTATTTATTTTGCCATTTATTTATTTATTTATTTGTTATTGGTATATAAATTTTTTGTGAGTTTGTGAATTTTTTTGGTGTACTAGTTGTATAATAAATGGTCTTATTAACTACCACTTGTACCGGAATGCGACTGCTCTTACAACCATTACCACTAATACCTTAATATTCCTGCTATTTCTAATACTGTAACTACTACAATAATTACAATACTACTTCACCATTACTATTACTTTAACTACTATTATTATTACAACAGAATTAACCCTCACTTAAATGTCTAACTAGCTAACTTCGACTATTTCGACTATTATGAATATTTCAACTATCTAACTATTATTAACTACTATACCGGTGATTAGAGTCTCTTTAGCACCTCCCGAGCTCCTGTGCAAAAGAAAAATATATTTTACGTTTGTAAATAGTTGTTGTGAAATTGAACTTAAGAAAATGGTGTCATCTGGCAACTCAGTATTCAGATTCAGATTTGCCCCCGAGGGGGCTAGTTTATTGGGCACCCCCTTACATCCTGTGCAAGGTGAAGCGCAGAAGCGTTTACAGCGCCCAACAGGGAAGTATGAAAAGTTCATACTTGCCTTTATGACTCGTACATTAAGGGCGTAAAAGCCTGAAGGGGTCATAGGTTCTGTCAAGTTACATAAAGTGAGAGAATGATGAGTGTGTGGGGGGAAAGTTCCCGGTACATTTTATCTGTTTATGGCAAAGAGTGGCAGGTCCCTAATAATGTCAAATGCCAGGCCTGTGACTAGGAGGAGGGATATCTGGTCTGGGAGGGAAGAGGTGTTGGTAACAGGCTGGGGACCTATAGGAGGTCATAGGGCAAGTGAGGATGTAGTGAGAGAGGGTGTGAGAGTCGGGTTGGCCACAAAGTTTACAAACAGTGCGGTGAGGCTCAGGGTTGCCAATGTACTCCCATAGGTACCTGTACCCTAGGCGCAGTCTCATGTATATAAGCTGTTGAGATCGAGTCAGGGATTGATATTCTTTGTAGTGGCGGTTGTCGTCACCGGTTACAGCGTCATAGTGGCATAGTGTGACGCTACCCCGTTGTTTCAGGTGTGTCCAATTTTCGTTGAATGCCTCTCGTTGTGTGGCGTGTATGCGAGATTTGAGATGATTCAGGGAGAGGGCGAGAGTGGCTTCAGTATCTTCTTCTTGTGTAGCTTCTTTGGCAAGCCGATCAACAGTGTCACAGGCAGTTATTCCTATATGTGACGGGATCCAAAGAAACTTGACACGGATGTCATCAGTTTGTTCTAGCCCGGCAACGGCGGCTAGGGTGTGTTGGGCGGCAGGGGAGGAGGGGGAGGGTAATTTGAGCCTCGCTAGCGCAGAAGTGCTGTCACTGATTATAAGGAGGTTCCGGCGTTCAGTGCGAGCATAGGTCGCCCCACAACTCAGTATTATCTCAGGTATGTAGATGCGATCGTTATATTGAAAAAAAAGATCTCAAAACCAATTTTTAAAAATGTTGGTCGGTATTTTGAGGTGACGAGTGAATTTATTATTATTATTATTATTATTATTATTATTATTATTATTATTATTATTATTATTATTATTATTATTATTATTATGTTATTTCTGAAGTTATACACTAGCATTTTTTTTCAAGGATGAATCGCAAAAAATAGTTCCCCCCTTTGAATGACCAACAAAAAAGCACTATGGCCTATTTTTTGTAACCATTTATTATTTTTTTTTTGAACATTGGGTTCATATTTTTTACTGGCCTCTCTTTGTCGTGTTCAATAAATTAAATGAAAAAATAAATAAAACTAATTTAAAATGCGTTGATCAGATGACGTCGTCGCCTTTTGAGAATCCGAGTGTAAATAGAAATGATTTTTATTGTGTAATTTTATTTTTCTGTCGTTAAATGATTCTGGTAATAAAAAATCGAAATAATTGAAGGTCTTGTGTTTTAATTTTTTTCATATAAGGAAATATTGTTTGGGAATAAATAGTTGTTTATTTCGTTGTACTTTATTTAAGAAACTCTAAGTGAATGACTCGTTTTTTATGTTCTTTGTGAATTTATTGTGAAAATGGTTTGCTAGGTTGAAATAGGTTAGGTTGTTAGGTTAATTAGGTTGTTACGGTAGGCATGGATGTTGGGTCAGGTTGTTAAGGTAGGTATGGTTGTTAGCTTAGGTTGTTAAGGTAAGCTTAGCTGTTAGTTTAGTTTAGGGTGGTTATTGAGGTTAGGTTAGGTTAGGTTATTCTAATTATGGTTAAGCTAGTTTAGACTAGATTGTTGGGCTAGTTAAGGTTAGAGTATGCTAGATTCATCATAATTAAGGTAGGTTAAGCTATACAAAGGTAGTTTAAGTTAAGCTATGATAATTTAGGTTCGGTTAGGTCAGGTCAGGTTAGTTTCATACTATTAAGTTATGTCAAGGCAAAATAGTGTTAGCTCAGAGTTAAAGAAACTTAACTTGCATTCCCTAGAAAGACGAAGAGTGCGGGGAGATATGATAGAAGTATTTAAGTGGGTGAAAGGAATCAATAAAGGGGATATAGATAAAGTTCTTATAATATCCGAGCAGGATAGGACTCGGAGCAACGGATTTAAGTTGGATAAGATTAGGTTTAGGAGGGAGATAGGAAGGAACTGGTTCACAAATAGGGTGGTGGACGAGTGGGACAAGCTTACCAACTATGTACAGTAGTAAGTGCTGGAACTCTGGAAAGTTTCAAAAGGAGGCTAGATAGATTCATGGATGATAGAGAGTGGTAGTAACTCTCGACAGGAGCTGCCATGCACAGACCAACCGGCCTATTGCAGACTCCTTATTTTCTTATGTTCTTGTGTACATAAGAAAAAATAAAATTTACGTTGTAACAAAAATTAAATAAAATCGAAACAGATCAAGCAACAAGTTAACTCCCCCAAGAGAATTTTATCATACTAAAATAAAAATACAGTAAATAAATAAATAATAAAATACAGTAAATAAATAAATAATAATAAAATATAATAAATAAATAAATAAATAAGTAAGTAGTCCCCAAAATAAAGTCAGTCTAGCGTGAGCGTATCCCCGTTTTCTCTCACCTGACAAAGCTGCCAGAATTTTCTATGCATTTTAAGAGTCTGCTTACCATATGTATAGGAGTCGGGGCTGAAACAATCTACCATACGTTTAGATCGTCGCCACCGCTGTGCTTTTGATGCTTTTTTCTTTTAAGTGCAACACGGCGACGTTTTCCTCGTCAGTAATCTGCATATGAAGTTATTTTTGGTAAGGTACGATACGTTTTCCTTGGGTTACGATACATTTTTTGGGTACGTTATTTATTTTCTTAGAGTACGATACATTTTTTGGGTACGTTATTTATTATCTTATGGTACGATACGTTTTTCCAAGGTATGATGCTCTTTTGTTTTAGTGTACGATAGTTTTTTCCAATGTATGATAGTTTCTTACCTCGCCGTATGAAACTGTCCAATGCTAAGTGTACTTTCCTGGCATACGATATTTGGATCACCTGAAGATTAGACCACCCCAGTTTATTTCACCTGATAATTAAACACCATAGGCCTAACACCATCTAGAAGGATTAGGTTAAGTTAGTTTAGCTTTAAGGGGTGTCTAATATTCAGGTGATCCCGATAATACTTCCCAAGCATAACACCTCCAGAAATGCAGAATCCACACCCATCATTACACCCTAGGAACTACACCCATCCCTCAAAGATAAACACCCACACACTCCTCGGGTTGCCTGCAGAAAGAGCGCTCATCTCAGCCATCAATACGCGTCGTGTCGCCCTCCAGAGAGTCATATATTTCGACCAATGGGTGATCGTTTCCACACCCAAACCGACCATTTCCCTCGCGCGCCAAAACCTTTCAGTAAGACTTGCCTGCGGTCATTTTGTGTGTAGTATTTTCTAAAGCTCTTAAGTTAATTTTTTTTCTCTTCATTGTAGAAAATATATCTTAATTTATTACGTAAAGTTAAATACTCCTGTGGCAATTTATTCATTTAACTTGCATAACACGTATCTAACTCCTTCACTTAAGTTACGACACAAAGATGATTTCTCTTAAGTTCTGACGATATTTTTTCCTCCCAAATGAATATGCCAGAACGTAATGTCATCTGGTCATTGTAGATACGAAACTTGGCGCGGGAAAAATGGTATCGGAATTGCACTGGGACTATATGTTAAGTAAATATGTTCTCTTATTCCCGGGTTATGGTGGCGACATTATGGTGTAGAAGGGAGTGACTGTGTGTGTCTGTGTTTTGTTGTTATGGTGTTTGTTGGTAAAAATATAAATGTTTTTGTATTATTTATATCTTGTTTCAATCAGAGCCTTGTGTTATACTGTACTGTTGGTGAGTCAGAGAATGCGTCATTAATATTTAAGTATAATAAAGTCCTAGTCTGCATTCTTGCTCATTTCTCAAGGTCTGGCGAGCAAAATGCTTAAATAAATCTCAAAGAAATTTATTATGTCGACAGTTATTATGCGTGAGATTTCCAGTGTGCGCGTGAGACGAGACAGTCACGCACGGAGAATTTAAAACCTGTTTATTGTATGCATATTTATTGTTTAATCTAAAAGGCTTAAAGTATCGCTGTGAAAGATAGAAATTGTAAATATTATACTTGCAATATTAGTAAACACTCGGCTATGATATTGTTGTTTTGGAAGACTTACCGGAGTTAGTTGGGTGCGAATTCTGGTACCAGCTGGCGGGTGGTGCGGGAGTTCCAACAACACACCCAACTCCAATGTCAACACTGGCGCCTAATATCCAGCCGAATATTGTTTGTCTACGAACAATAATGTGAATGGTAATGCGCGCTAATAAAATACCAGCAAATGTGAACACCTTTTTATTTTTTAATCTGTGGAATGTGAAATGTATGCGTAGGCAGACTTAACACTTATGGAAGAGAGATATTTGATGGCGGATCCTGGAGATATCTATAAGACTAGGTTGAGGTTAGGTTAGGTTGAGGTTAGGTTAGGTTAGGTTAGGGATAAATGAGATTAGATTAAAATGGGTAAATTGAGATTAGGTTAAACTAGGTTAGGTTAGGTTAGGTTAGGTTAGGTGCATTGTTAACGATTGTATTAAACCTACCCTCCCTCCACCCCCTTCCTTCTTCTTCGTCCTTCTCCCTCCTCTTCCACTCCACTTCCCCCCCCGTTCCTTCCTTTCCTTTTCCTTTTCACTCCTCTGTCCCTCCTCTCCTCCCCTTCTCACCCTTTCCCCCTCCCTTAGACACAACACAACCCATCTCTCCTCACCACAACCATTCCCTTCCCTCTCCTCACGCCTTTCCTTTTCCCTCTCTCTCACTTCTTTCCGTTTCTTCTCATCTCCTTTCCTTCCCCCTCCCTCCCCCTTCTCTCCCCTCCCCGCCCCCCCGGCCCCCAAATAAATGAGGGTTAATGAGGCAGGAGGGGTGGGGAGGTAACTGTGGCCGCCCAGGTGATTAAGACGAAGGTAATGACTCTACTTGTTTCTCTGGCCCTCACCTGTGTGTGTGTGTGTGTGTGTGTGTGTCCCGCCTCTCCTTGTGTGAGTACCTGATCTATCTATCTATCTATCTATCTATCTATCTATCTATCTATCTATCAGTCCACTGAAATTAAGAGAGAGAGAGAGAGAGAGAAGAGAGAGAGAGAGAGAGAGAGAACATATATTAGAGTTAACTTTCTTAACTGTTATAAGAACATACCTAACTAGCGTCCCCCTTTAACATACAGCCCAAGACATGGTTCTTGTTGGTCTTACGTTAAACGGACAAAATCTTCACAAAAATAAACTTTAAACCTGTCCTGGTGTGGCTTATTCGGCTCGGGGGGTGCCCATCGATTTATCGGTGCTGTAATCCGTCGGGCTCCAGTAACCCCCTCACCCCACCCCCTCGCCATTCCTCCTCCCCCTTCCCCTAGCCCTCCCACCCCCTGCGCCAGGTAGAGTCGTTCCGGTAATAACAACTAGCAATAAAGTACAGATCTGTCGAAGGCAGCACCGCAGTTATCGGTTTGTTTACATGCTGGGTTTTGGCGGGTAATTTGAGGGCTTTTTGGCGGGAAATGTTTTTTAAATGTTTTGCCGGGAAATTTTAAGTGTTTTTGGTTAGTGGTTTTAATTTTTTTTGGGGGGCAGTTTTAAGTGTGTTGGTTGAGAAATGTTTAGTGTTTCAGCGGAGAATTTATGAGTGCTGTAATATTGTTAATTTTCTTGTACAATAGTCACGTGATTACCAAAATAACACACGCACACACACACACACGCACACACACACACACACATACACACACGCACACACGCACACACACACACACCATGGCTTGCTGGCAGGCGTCTCTCTCTCCCTGTGATTGGTTCTTTCACTTTAGTTGTTATGACGTGATTGGCTAAACAAGTGGTGTGTTGAGCGAGGGGTTGGCCAATCACTTGTCACTAATGCCGTGCCTCTAACGCACGTAATGACCCTCAACTACCTCCAGTCTAATCACCATTGTCCTTAATCACGCGTCTAACCAATAACCAGCGGCGCTTGTCACTAACGATTATTCCCTGAGTGTTGGGAGTTGGGATTGACGAAGGACCTTTTGTTAACTTATCCGCCTCACTAACTGGAGATACAACAAACAATATGGCGCCGAAAGGTCACCAAGACTCTAATAATAAAGCAGATGAGTCGTACTGTAACCCCCTTCCCTCACCCCGCCCCGCCCCGCCCCGCCCCGCCCCGCCTCACCCCGCCTCACCCCGCGAAACCCCACCTCACCCGCCCCACCCCTAGTTTAAAGATTAGAAATGTTAAATTTAAGAAAAAAAATGAGAATCCTTGACACTCAATACGCACACACACACACACCACAGACACACACACAGACACACACAGACACACACACACACACACACACATACACACACACACCACAGACACAGACACACCACACACACACACACACACACACACACACACACACAGACACACCACACACACACACACACACACACACACACACACACACACACACACACACACAACAGACACACACACACACACATACACAAGGTCGATGTTGACTGAGCACTGGACAAAGAGAATCGTTTTAGTTGGGTCGAAAGAAAGCTATGTTTTTTTTCTTGCACTCAGCTAACGTCGAGGCTAATATCAACCCACAGCAAATTTTTTATCTTTTTTCGTCATTAAAGTTTCATTTGTTTTGTGTCTTCGTGGAGGAATTGTTTGGTAGTGAGAATTTGTTACTATTGTTTTCCCTCTTCTTGAGTACGGTTTTTTTTTTGGGTACGAATTTGTCTATTGAGTACGAATGTGTGTTCTTTGAGTACCCTTTACGAATTTGTGTCCATTGAGTACGAGTGGTGTCCCTTAAATACGATGATCTAACCACTTGGGTACGGTGATTTATTTTCCTGAGTACGAGTTGTGTCCTTGAGTACGATGACATAATGATTACACTCGAGCAGGTTAACATTATTATACGAAAACTGTCTTATTGCCTTCCTATTTATACCAGTGATATTATAACAGTGAGTTGTATTAGAATTTTGTTGTTATTATTGTTATTAATCACTATGTGTGTGTATAAGTAACTAAATTCCTCCTATTTTTCTTTCAGGGTGAGTTGGTGTACAGCGCCATTTGCAGGCGGTGGAGGGGCGGAACTTTGAGGTAAATAAACACTGCCCAGGACCTAAGCGTATCGTGTGTTGAAGAGAGAAATACGATAATACTTCTTGATTATTTATGTGAGGGGGGAGGAGGGGAGGGGGAGGGAGGGAGGGGGGAGGGGGGGGTAAGGATCGTTAATTGAAGTGTTATTTTATTAATTGGGAAAAATAATTGAGAGATATTAACATACAGTATTAAGTGAGGTAATTTTATCACTTCTCAACCAACGACGATTTAAGTAACTTATCGCTTTTAAGTATACTTGTCTTGAGCTACTTAGGTGACGTGTCAGCTGTAGTAGGGCTTCAGGTCAATGTGTTTAGGGCTTCATCCCTTGTCTGACAATAATCGGCACTGAAACGGACAGGGAAGTGGCACTATTACATATACTAAGTTAGTGGCACTATTACATATACTAAGGTTAGTGGCTTATTACATATACTTAGGGTTAGTGGCACTATTACATATGCTCAGGTTAGTGGCACTATTACATATACTAAAGGTTAGTGGCACTATACATATACAAAGGTTAGTGGCACTATTACATACTAAGGGGTTAGTGGCACTTACACATATACTTAAGGTTAGTGGCACTACATATGCTCAGGTTAGTGGCACTATTACATATGCTAGGTTAGTGCACTATTACATATACTAAAGGTTAGTGGCACTATTACATATACTAAAGGTTAGTGGCCATTACATATACTTAAGGTTAGTGGCATCTACATATGCTCAGGGTTAGTGGCACTATTACATATACTAAAGGTTAGTGGCACTACATATATACTAAGGTTAGTGGCGCTTACATATACTTAAGGTTAGTGGCACTATTACATATGCTCAGGGTTAGTGGCACTATTACATATGCTAAAGGTTAGTGGCACTATTACATATACTAAAGGTTAGTGGCGCTATTACATATACTTAGGGTTAGTGGCACTATTACATATGCTCAGGGTTAGTGGCACTACATATGCTCAGGTTAGTGGCACTATTACATATGCTCAGGTTAGTGGCACTATTACATATACTAAGGTTAGTGGCACTATTACATATACTCAGGTTAGTGGACTATTACATATACTAAGGTTAGTGGCACTATTACATATACTAAGGTTAGTGGCACTTACATATACTTAGGGTTAGTGGCACTATTCTGCTCAGGTTATGGCACTATTACATATGCTCAGGGTTAGTGGCACTGTACATATCTCAGGTTGGTGGCACTTACATATACTCAGGGTTAGTGGCACTACATATGCTCAGGTTAGTGGCACTATTACATATACTCAGGTTAGTGGCACTATTACATATACTCAGTTGGTGCACTATTACATATACTCAGGGTTAGTGGCACTATTACATATACTCAGGTTAGTGGCACTATTACATATACTGGGTTAGGCACTCACATATGCTCAGGGTTAGTGGCACTACATATATGCTCAGGGTTAGTGGCACTATTACATATACTCAGGGGTTAGTGGCACTATTACATATGCTCAGGGTTAGTGGCACTAACATATACTCAGGTTAGTGGCACTATTACATATACTCAGGTTAGTGGCACTATTACATATACTCAGGTTAGTGGCACTACATATCTAGGTGTGGCACTACATATGCTCAGGGTTAGTGGCACTATTACATATGCTCAGGTTAGTGGCACTATTACATATACTCAGGTTAGTGGCACTATTACATATACTCAGGGTTGGTGGCACTATTACATATGCTCAGGTTAGTGGCACTATTACATATACTCAGGTTAGTGGCACTATTACATATACTCAGGTTAGTGGCACTATTATATACTAGGTTAGTGCACTTATTACATATGCTCAGGGTTAGTGGCACTATTACATGCTCAGGTTAGTGGCACTATTACATATACTCAGGTTAGTGGCACTATTACATATGCTCAGGGTTAGTGGCACTATTACATATACCTGGGTTAGGTGGCACTATTACATATACTCAGGTTAGTGGCACTATTACATATGCTCAGGGTTAGTGGCACTATTACATATGCTCAGGTTAGTGGCACTATTACATATACTCAGGGTTAGTGGCACTACATATACTCAGGTTATTTGGTTAGTGGCACTACATATCTGGTTAGTGGCACTATTACATATACCAGGTTATATCTCAGGGTTAGTGGCACTATTACATCATCTCAGGGTTAGTGGCACTATTACATATACTAGGTTAGTGGCACTATTACATATACTCAGGGTTAGTGGCACTATTACATATGCCTGGGGTTAGTGGCACTATTATACTCAGGGTTAGTGGCACTATTACATATACTCAGGTTAGTGGCATTATTACATATACTAGGTTAGTGGCACTATTACATATACTCAGGGTTAGTGGCACTATTACACATCTCAGGTTGGGCACTTATTCGGGTTAGTGGCACTATTACGTTAGTGGATATACTCAGGTTGTGCATATTACATATACTGGGTTAGTGGCACTATTACATATACTCAGGTTAGTGGCACTATTACATATACTCAGGGTTAGTGGCACTATTACATATGCTCAGGTTAGTGGCACTATTACATATACTCAGGTTGTGGCACTTCATATACTCAGGGTTAGTGGCACTATTACATATACTCAGGGTTAGTGGCACTATTACATTACTCAGGGTTAGTGGCACTATTACATATACTCAGGTTAGTGGCACTATTACATATGCTCAGGGTTAGTGGCACTATATAAACTCAGGGTTAGTGGCACTATTACATATACTCAGGGTTAGTGGCACTATTACATATACCAGGTTAGTGGCACTATTATATACTCAGGGTTAGTGGCACTATTACATATGCTCAGGGTTAGTGGCACTATTACATATGCTCAGGGTTATTCTTGTTCATAGGTTGTGGCACTATTACATATACTCAGGTTAGTGGCACAACATATACTCTGGGGTTAGTGGCACTATCATATCCAGGGGGGCACTACATATGCTCAGGGTAGTGGCACTTACATATACTCAGGGTAGTGGCACTATTACATATACTCAGGTTAGTGGCACTAATACACATACCAGGGTTGTGGCACTATTACATATACTCAGGGTTAGTGGCACCACATATGCTCAGGTTAGTGGCACACATATACTCAGGGTTAGTGGCACTATTACATATACTCAGGGTTAGTGGCACTATTACACATACTCAGGGTTAGTGGCACTATTATATACTCAGGTTAGTGGCACTATTACATATACTCAGGGTTAGTGGCACTATTACACATAGGGGTTAGTGGCACTATTACACATACTCAGGTTAGTGGCACTATTACATATACTCAGGTTAGTGGCACACACACATACTCAGGGTTAGTGGCACTATTATATACTCAGGTTAGTGGCACTATTACACATACTCAGGTTAGTGCACCATCTCGGTTAGTGGCACTATAATACCGGTGTGGCACTTTACTATACTTTCAACCAGGGTTGGCACTATATCTGGGTTGTATATCGGTTAGTGGCACTATTACATATACCAGGGTTAGTGGCACAGTCGAAAGTTAAATTCTCCCAACCTTATCTGGTGTGTGTGTGTGTGTGTGTGTGTGTGTGTGTGTGTGTGTGTGTGTGTGTGTGTGTGTGTGTGTGTGGGCGGAGCAGATATTTATTTGTTTCACTTGACTTACGACACACACAAATGGATTCTCTGAGGCCCGTAAGTTAGTTGAGGGAGTTAGCTTAAGTTGTTCGCTGAAGTTGTTAGCTGAAGAGTGTTAGTTAAAGTCAACTCAAGCAGCAACTGTGTATAAAAATGATGATCATCTTCTGTGTGTGTGTGTGTGTGTGTGTGTGTGTGTGTGTGTGTGTGTGTGTGTGTGTCCGTGGCGTCCTTGTCCTTTTACCCTTCTGCTCGTCTGACCTAAATGAGAGGCTTAAATGTGTCCGTGGCGGCTGAGGCATCGACACGGAGGCACGGCCGTTTATGAACGTGTCCGTTGGCGTCGATATTTCAGTCAGTAAGTACACGCACCAGCAGGAGTCTGATAAAGTCAAGGACAGGTCGCGGGTGTGGAGGTGTGTTGCCACGGACCACGAGCAGTGCTGTACGTGTCAAGTTTATGGCCTCAAGTCACGTACTGGCAAGGTTTTAATCGGTCAAGGTCTTGTCTGCCTAAGCTGTTGCCACGGACACTGCTGTACGTGTCTATGGGCGTGTAGGGTTCCTCGTTCGTTGGCCACGCACACACGTCCTTGAGAGGTACCTTATATCGTGTACGTATGCATGTACGTATGTGTATAATTTATGTAGTCGTTTATTATGTATGTATATGTGTATGTATGTGTGTATGTATGTATGGTGTATGTATGTATGTATGTATGTATGTATGTATGTATGCATGTATGTTTGTATGTATGTATGTATGTATGGTGTATGTATGGTGTATGTATGTATGTATAGTGTATGTATGTATGTATGTATGTATGTATGTATGTATGTATGTATGTATGACGGATGTGTGTGGTATGGTAATGTTTCAGTGCCAGAGAGATTTAAGTGTTATGTGCCGTGTCGTGCCGTGTCAGATGTCATGGAAACTCATAGAAGATATTCGTGTCATGTTAGTGTCATATGCATGTGTCATATGTCATGTTAGTGTTAGCATGTGTCATATGTCATGTCATTGTTATATTATACAGTACATGTCATGTGTCAAGTCAGGTGTGTGTGTCATATCAGTGTCAACTGTACATTTTATTTTGATTAGGTGGGTAGGGCAGGTAGACCCACTGATGGTAAGAGAGAGAGAGAGAGAGAGAGAACACCAACAAGAGACTTATCAACACAAAGCAACAGTCAACTCTCTCTCTCCTATACCGACCTAAGAGGTTAATAAGAACACAGAGTCGAACCCGGGTACGTTGGGTTGTGCCGATGGTGTGTGTGTGTGTGTGTGTGTGTGTGTGTGTGTGTGTGTGTGTGTGGTGTGTCGGTTTACCTCCTTAGTAGAGCGAGGTTATGGAGGGGGTGTGACGTCACGGTGTTGAAGTGTTGTGACGTCACGGTGTTGGTGTGTGCTGACGTCACGGTGTTGTGTGTGTGACGTAATGGGATGGCATTTTTATAGTCTGTCTCTATGAAATAATGACCGTGATTTGCTCTCTCTCTCTTCTTCTCTCTCTTCTCTCTCTCTTCTCTCTCTCTCTCTCTCTCTCTCTCTCTCTCTCTTCTCCGAACGCTAATAAGGCTCATTAATTTAGCTGAGGTGAACCTTCAGTGTTGAGTAATTATTTAAAGAACAGTGTGGATAACTAGCTCTGTCAGGTGTCACCGTAGGTAAAGATATCTCACTATTTAGTAGAGAGAGAGAGAGAGAGAGAGAGAGAGAGAGGAAGCAGATGAAATAGAGAGAGAATTATAAAAGAGTGTGCAAGAAAAATGAAGAAATAGACAGACAGACAAGAGAAAGGTTTAAAGAGAGAGAGAGGAGAATGAGAGAGAGAGAGAGAGAGAGAGAGAGAGAGAGAGAGAGAGAGAGAGAGAGAGAGAGAGAAAAATTGTCAGCAACATTAAAAAAAAAAAAAGTTATCTGCTAAAATTTCCCAAGAGAAAGTTGACCTCTTTCTTCCCTAGCACTTTCTCCGGTGTTTGATTTCCTTTTCCTCGCCATCGATGCTCTCTCTCCCCTAATTTATCCTCCCCCCAATACTTTCTTTCCCCGAGTACTTTTCTCCCCCCAATGTTCTTCTCCCCTTTCTTTCCTTCCCCCAGTATTTTCTCCTCCTTCCCTCCGTGTTTATTAGAGAGTAAAGAAAGTTGGAATACCAAACATTTCTTGGGCGGATTTTTCCAAGTGTCTGAGAGCTTTTAACGACGAGACATTACGGAAAGATAATCCTCTCTCTCTCTCTCTTCTCTCTCTCTCTCTCTTATATCCAGACCCTTTAGGCGGCGTTATTAAGGTCAGAGGATCACGAGGTCACTTGAGGGCCTGTTCTTGGAGGTCAGGCGTGGGTGGGTCACTGAGGTCACGGCTAAGGCTTTACGGGGAGGGGGAGGTGTCAGAGGTCACAGCTATTTAATGATGGTTAGGTTAGATAGGAGGATAGATAGAGGGAGGTAGGGAGGATAGATAGAGGGAGGTAGGGAGGATAGATAGAGGGAGGTAGGGCGGATAGATAGAGGGAGGTAGGGAGGATAGATAGAGGGAGGTGGGAGGATAGATAGAGGGAGGTAGGGGAGGATAGATAGAGGGAGGTAGGGAGATAGATAGAGGGAGGTAGGGAGGATAGATAGAGGGAGGTAGGGGAGGATAGATAGAGGGAGGTAGGAGGATAGGGTAGAGGGAGGTAGGGATAGATAGAGGAGGTAGGGGGGATAGATAGAGGGAGGTAGGGGGATAGAGTGGAGGGAGGTAGGGGATAGATAGAGGGAGGTAGATAAAGGGGACAACAGTAGACAAAGGGGACAACAGTAAACAAAGGGGACAATAGTAGACAAAGGGGACAATAGACAAAGGGGACAACAGTAGACAAGGGACAAATACAAGGGGACAACAGTAAACAAAGGGGACAAAAGTAAACAAAGGGGGACAACAGTAGACAAAGGGGACAACAGTAAACAAAGGGACAACAGTAGACAAGGGGACAATAAACAAAGGGGGACAACAGTAGACAAGGACAACAGTAACAAAGGACAAAAGTAGACAAAGGGGACAACAGTAGACAAGGACAACAGTAAACAAAGGGGACAACAGTAAACAAAGGGGACAAATAGTAGACAAAGGGACAACAGTAGACAAAGGGGACAACAGTAAACAAAGGGGACAACAGTAGACAAAGGGGACAACAGTAAACAAAGGGACAACTAGTAAACAAAGGGGACAACAGTAAACAAAGGGGACAACAGTAGACAAAGGGACAACAGTAGACAAAGGGACAACAGTAGACAAAGGGGACAACAGTAGACAAAGGGGACAACAGTAGACAAAGGGGACAACAGTAGACAAAGGGACAACAGTAGACAAAGGGGACAACAGTAGACAAAGGGGACAACAGTAGACAAGGGGACAACAGTAGACAAAGGGGGACAACAGTAGACAAAGGGGACAACAGTAGACAAAGGGGGACAACAGTAGACAAAGGGGACAACAGTAGACAAAGGGGACAACAGTAAACAAAGGGGACAACAGTAGACAAAGGACAAATAGTAGACAAAGGGGACAACAGTAAACAAAGGGACAACAGTAGACAAAGGACAAGAGACAAAGGGGACAACAGTAAACAAAGGGGACAACAGTAGACAAAGGGGACAACAGTAGACAAAGGGACAACAGTAAACAAAGGGGACAACAGTAGACAAAGGACAACAGTAGACAAAGGGGGACAACAGTAAACAAAGGGGACAACAGATAAACAAAGGACAAAAGTAAACAAAGGGGACAAATAGTAGACAAAGGGGACAACAGTAACAAAGGGGCAACAGTAGACAAAGGGGGACAACAGTAAACAAAGGACAACAGTAGACAAGGGACAACAGTAAACAAAGGGACAACAGTAGACAAGGGACAAATAGTAGACAAGGGGACAACAGTAGACAAAGGGGACAACAGTAAACAAAGGAGACAAAAGTAGACAAGGACAACAGTAGACAAGGGGACAACAGTAAACAAAGGGACAACAGTAGACAAAGGGGACAACAGTAAACAAAGGACAACAGTAGACAAAGGACAACAGTAGACAAAGGACAACAGTAAACAAAGGGGGCAACAGTAGACAAAGGGGACAACAGTAGACAAGGGACAACAGTAAACAAAGGGGACAAATAGTAGAAAGGGGACAACAGTAGACAAGGGGGACAACAGTAAACAAAGGGGCAACAGAGACAAGGGACAGTAAACAAAGGGGCAAATAGTAGACAAAGGGGACAACAGTAAACAAGGGGACAACAGTAGACAAAGGAGACAACAGTAGACAAAGGGACAACAAAAAAGAGACAAAGGGGACAACAGTAAACAAAGGGGACAACAGTAGACAAAGGGGACACAAAGTAGACAAAGGAGCAACAGAGACAAAAGGTAGACAAAGGGGACAACAGAGACAAAGGGGACAAAAGTAGCAAAGGACAACAGTAGACAAAGGGGACAAATAGTAGAAAAGGGGACAACAGTAAACAAAGGAACAGTAGACAAAGGGGACAACAGTAGAACAAGGGGACACAGTAGACAAGGAGACAACAGTAGACAAAGGGACAACAGTAGACAAGGGGACAACAGTAGACAAAGGACAACAGTAAACAAAGGGGACAACAGTAGACAAAGGGGAACAACAGTAACAAAGGGGGACAAATAGTAGACAAGGGGACACAGTAAACAAGGGACAACAGTAGACAAGGGGACAACAGTAAACAAAGGGGGACAACAGAACAAAGGGGGCAAATAGTAAACAAAGGGGACAACAGTAAACAAGGGGACAACAGTAACAAAGGGACAACAGTAAACAAAGGGGGCAACAGTAGACAAAGGGACAACAGTAAACAAAGGGGACAACAGTAAACAAAGGGGACAAATAGTAGACAAAGGGGGACAACAGTAGACAAGGGGACAACAGTAAACAAAGGGGACAACAGTAGACAAAGGGGACAACAGTAGACAAAGGGGACAACAGTAGACAAAGGGGACAACAGTAGACAAAGGGACAACAGTAGACAAAGGACAACAGAAAACAAAGGGACAACAGTAGACAAGGGACAACAGTAGACAAAGGGGACAACAGTAGACAAGGGACACAGTAGACAAGGGGAAAAGTAGACAAGGGGACAACAGTAAACAAAGGGGACAAAAGAGACAAAGGGGACACAGTAAAACAAAGGGGACAACAGTAGACAAAGGGACAACAGTAGACAAAGGGGACAGTAACAAGGACAACAGAGACAAGGACAACAGAGACAAAGGGGACAAAAGTAGACAAGGACAACAGTAGACAAGGGGACAACAGTAGACAAAGGACAACAGTAAACAAAGGACAACAGTAGACAAGGACAACAGTAGACAAAGGGGGACAACAGTAGACAAAGGGGACAACAGTAAACAAAGGGGACAACAGTAGACAAAGTCACAGATTAAACTGACGAAAAGTAGACAGAATTGATAAGTACAGTGCAGACAAGTGAACAAAGGAAGACATAAGGTAGACAGAGACAAAGAAGGGAAGGGGGATATAGAAGAGGGAGAGAGAGAGAGAGAGAGAGAGAGGGAGAGGGAGAGGAGAGAGAGAGAGCACATCCCACCAGCGTACCTGGATGTTCTTGGGGTCGTTGAACTGGCTCGCACTGTCTCGCTTGTTCGAACAGTTACAGTCAGCCAGTCACCAGTTACAGTCAGTTGCCAGTTACATTCAGTTGCCAGTTACAGTCATTTGCCAGTTACAGCTGCCAGTTACAGTCAGTTGCCAGTTACAGTCAGTTGCCAATTACAGTCAGTCGCCAGTTACAGTCAGTTGCCGTTACAGTCAGTTGCCAGTTACAGTCAGTCACCAGTTACAGTCAGTTGCGTTACAGTCAGTTGCCAGTTACAGTCAGTCGCCAGTTACAGTCAGTCACCAGTTACAGTCAGTTGCCAGTTACAGTCAGTCGCCAGTTACAGTCAGTCGCCAGTTACAGTCAGTTGCCAGTTACAGTCAGTCGCCAGTTACAGTCAGTCGCCAGTTACAGTCAGTTGCCAGTTACAGTCAGTCACCAGTTACAGTCAGTTGCCAGTTTCAGTTACAATCAGTTGCCAGTCATAGTTAGCTGCCAGTTATAGTTAATACGATGACTTAACCCCTTTAGTAAATGGATCTCGTAACTCGTGGCTGAGGTGAGACAAGGTCGGTGCCTCCCTACCTCACTAATAACGTCTCACCTGTTGTGTGACGTCACGTAACACCTGGGGATGTGTGACGGTGTATAAGGTGTTACGTGTCCTGAAGGAGGATTTATATTATAATAACTTTGTAATGTTTGTTCTCTTGCTGTTATACCGTAGAGATATTACCTTTTTATTTATATAGGTGTGACGTCACAGGATATGTATACAGAGACGCGAATCTTTTTTCTCTTGTGAACTTTAGTCAGTTGTCATCCTGAAATAATAAATCAATCTTAGTCCGCCAAACTGCAATCAATTTGTATTAACTCAATTTTCTGACCCAAGTTTAGGTATATTTAATTTTTTCTTCTGATATAAACACCTGGGGGTAAAAACATGAAATAATTAAGTCATCCATCCTTGTTCTTCACTGACGTCAATAGAAAACGTTGATTTGCACTAAAAAATATTGATTATCATATGGTAATGTTAAACCCGCCTATAAAATTTAAATCACCAAACATGGCCTCTACTGTATCCCATGTTGACGTTTACTGACCTGTAGTATTAAGTTGATTTCTGAATAAAACTTAGACTGTGGACATTAATACAAAAATAGTCCTACTTTCTTTTTGTATATAATATTCTTAGGTTGCCTAGAGCAGTGACTGAAGAAGCTGGGTCCCAAAATTTCCCGAGCATCACACGGCTGCGGGGTACAGAGGCCGCGGCACAGAGGCCGTGGGGCAAGAGGTTGGGCACAGAGGCCGCGGGGTACAGAAAGCTCTACCTGGCAACTGTAGCCGGGAGGGGGCGGAGGGGGGGCTGACGTCACCGGCTCAGCTGTGAGCTCCAGTATGTTCAATGTTATACCTGTCAATATGTCGAGGCCAGGGACTCCACCTGCCCTCGTTATGCTCCAGGGTTATATATCCGTGTATGACAGAGATACACTTAAGGTTATATTTACTTTGGATATATTGATGTATGATGGTATAGTGGTATAGTGTGGTGCATTATGTGCGTCACTGTAGAGGGTTGGTATATCGGTTATACTCTGGATATGTTGCGAGGAATATTTCATGGCGGTTTATACTCTATCCTTGGATTGATCTTTCCTGTGTGTTGTCAGGGCTGTCACACACACACACACACACACACCCCACTTTCTTTCTCCTCCCTCCTTCCTTCCCTTCATCTTCTCTATCTCTTCCACATTCTCCCTCACTCCCTTCTCCTTCTTCCATCTCTCACCCCACATTCCCTTTCCTGCCTCTCCCTCCCTCCCACTCCATCCCTCCCCCTCCTTCTCCTCATTCCTTCCCACCCAGCACCTTCCTCCCTCCTCCCTCCCTCCCTCCCTCCCTCCCTCCCTCCTCCCCTCCTCCTTCCTTCCTCCTCCTCCTCCTCCTCCCTCCTCCTCTCCCTTCCTTCCTCCTCCCTCCCTCCTCCTCCTCCTTTCCTTCCTCCTTCCTTCCTTCCTCTTTCCATCCTCCTCTCACCCTCACTCACTCCTTCCTTCCTCCTCCTTCCTTCCTTCCATCCCTCCTCACTCACTCACCTTCCTTCCTTCCCTCCTTCCTTCTTTCCCCTTTTCCATCCTCACTCCACTCACTCCACTCCACCTTCCTTCTTCCTTCCTTCCTTCCTTCCTTCCTTCCTTCCTTCTTCCTTCCTTCCTTCCCCTCCTTCCTTCCTTCCTCTTTCCATCCTCACTCACTCACTCACTCACTCCTCCTCACTCCTTCCTTCCTTCCTTCCTTCCTCCTTCCTTCCTTCCCTCCCTCCTTCCTTCCTTCCTTCCTCCCTCCTCCTTCCTTCCTCCCTCACCCAACTGCACAAAATGACAAAGACGATAAGAGCAATATCTCCTCGTCTACAATGTCTTAAAAGTTGGCTGTGTTGGGATGGGGGGAAAACCTGCTAAACCACATTACCTTCGCCCTGAGGAAAGTGGTGTGTGTGTGTGTGTGTGTGTGTGTGTGTGTGTGTGTGTGTGTGTGTGTGTGTGTGTGTGTGTGTGTATGTGTGTGTGTGTGTGTGTGTGTGTGTGTGTGTGTGTATGTGTGTGTATGTGTGTGTGTATGTGTGTGTGTGTGTGTGTGTGTGTGTGTGTGTGTGTGTATGTGTGTGTGTGTGTGTGTGTGTGTGTGTGTGTAGATATGCATACTTTGCTGTGTATGGGATTCATGTACGTATTCTCCGAGTTATGTGTACATGTAGGTTTAAAAGTCCTCTACAAAGACCTTACATGTGAGTATTGTAGTTACTGTTTATTCCTAAGGGTCTCTAGTTACTGTTACAAAGGGTTAACGATGGATGAACCAAGTTGTTTGTTCAAAATATTTTAGTTATAATAATTTGGGTTTAATGTGTTATTATTATTATTATTATTATTATTATTATTATTATTATTATTATTATTATTATTATTATTATTATTATTATTATTATTATTATTATTATTATTATTATTATCATCATCAAGATTCATTGTTAATGTTTTTAGTGTTATTATATCGTCAAAACTCCTCCCATCTTTTTTTAATCGTTAATTAATTTCCAAACGTTATAAAAATGTGTATCTTGCATAATTTATTCATAATTACCAATTTACTAATAATAATGTAATTTAATACACTCTTTCGTTGGCATGTAAATATTAGTAATTTTATATAATTTATTTTTGAATTTTGTAACAAATAGCTAATGCATTATTATTTTTTACGGGATAATATTTGACAGGTAGGGAACTATTGTTTAATTGATGGTGATTACAGGTGAGAGAGAGAGAGAGTGTTGCATGACTACACGTATTATTAATAAACTGTTTAACACATGTAAGGTTGGTAGATCTATTTATCTATCTATCTATGTCTGTCAGTCTGTCTATCAGTCTCACACATACAAATCTTCAAAGAGTCTCCAGCGGACTCTCATATGAACTCTCTCTCCCTCTTCCTGCTCTCATTGCTCTCACCGGTTCCTCCCTCTCTCTTTTTATTCTCCCTCCTTTCCTCCCGCAACTCCCTCCTCTCTTTGCTCTCCCTCTTACCTGCCCCCAACTCTCTTTTCTCACCTCCCACGCCTCTCTCTCCTTCCTCATTTTCCCATATTCTTCTCATGGAACACAACAGTAATACAGGGTGTCGATAAATGCGTTAATCAGGTATTCATTTATGGACACCTGTATTACTGTTGACTGTCTGAAAAACTCAAAATTTACAAAAAATATAAATAAAAAATAATTACAAAAAATAGATACAAAATTTATTTCGAAGAATTTACAACAAAAGAAAAATATTGATAGTAATTACGTAGGGTGGAGGAGGGTGTTGTGGTGAGAGGTGTTGTGGTGGTGGTGTTGTGGGTGATGTTGTGATGAGTTGTGGTGGAGGAGGTGTTGTGGTGGGAGGAGGGTGTTGTGGTGGAGGAGGTGTTGTGGTGGAGGAGGGTGTTGTGGTGGAGGAGGGTGTTGTGGTGGAGGAGGGTTGGGTGGAGGAGGGTGTTGTGGTGGAGGATGACAAGTTGACCCATCTGAAACAAGTCTGATTTAAAGTTTTTGCCCACACACACACAGACACACACACAGACACACACACACACACACACACACACACACACACAGACACACACACACACACACACACACACACACAGACACACACACACACACACAGACACACACACACACACACACACACACACACACACACACACACACACACACACACAGACACACACACACACACACACACACACACACACACACACACACACACACACACACACACACACACACACACACACACACACACACACACACACACACACACACACACACACACACACAGTTACTATGTATAGCAACAGGATAATGTAGTCAAGTGAACATTGGAGAAAAATATCGTAAGTCTTGTGTCTGTTTATATGTCATTCCCTGCTGGCTGTTGCTAGAGGTGAGGGAATGTATTGATAAAGTCTCCTCAAGCCCTCCTCAGCCCACTCCACCAATCCTCTCTCAGCCCACTCCACCAGCCCTCTCTCAGCTCACCTCCACCAAGCCCTCTCTCAGCTCACTCCACCAAGCCCTCTCTCAGCTCACTCCACCAAGCCCTCTCTCCAGCCCACCCACCGCCCTCTCTCAGCCCACTCCACCAAGCCCTCTCTCAGCCACCAAGCCCCTCTCAGCCCACTCCACCAGGCCCTCCTCTCAGCTCACTCCACCAATCCCTCTCTCAGCTCACTCCACCGCCCTCTCTCAGCTCACTCCACCAAGCCCTCTCTCAGCCCACTCCACCAAGCTCCCTCTCTCAGCTCACTCCACCAAGCCCTCTCTCAGCCACTCCACCAAGCCCTCTCTCAGCTCACTCCACCAAGCCCTCTCTCTCAGCCCACTCCACCAAGCCTCTCTCAGCCCACTCCACCAAGCCCTCTCTCAGCTCACCCACCAAGCCCTCTCTCAGCCCACTCCCACCAATCCCTCTCTCAGCTCACTCTACCAAGCCCTCTCTCAGCCCACTCCACCAATCCTCTAGCTCACTCCACCAAGCCCCTCTCTCAGCTCACTCCACCAAGCCCTCTCTCAGCCCACTCCACCAAGCCCTCTCTCAGCCCACTCCACCAAGCCCTCTCTCAGCTCACTCCACCAAGCCCTCTCTCAGCCCACTCCACCAATCCCTCTCTCAGCTCACTCCACCAATCCCTCTCTCAGCCCACTCCAACCTTCCTTCTCCCATCCCACTCCACTACTTCCTCTCGTACACCACTCCATAATCAATAAAACCTCCGCCAACGCCCCTCTCACCACCACTCTCCGTCACCACCACCACCCTTGCTACTACCACCCCTTCACCACCCCCTCACCACCACCCCTCACCACCACCACCACCACCCCCTCCACCACCACAACCACCACCCCCCTCCACCACCACCACCAACCCCCCTCACCACCACAACCACCACCCCCTCACCACCACCACCACCCCATCATCACCACCACACCAACATCACCACCCCCTCACCACCACTATCATCCACCTCCATGGGCTTGGCGTCTGCCAGGGGGGAAATGGAATCTGTCACCCGGGCGGACTGTTACCCGTTTCCCCCGCGGTATCAACGTCACCATGGCGACCTCAGACCAACACACCTTTGACCACGGATTCCAAATTTTTCCCCAACACACATTTTAGTTTATTATTTTTTTAGAAGGATATATATTTTTGTGTGATGTTGAATTATTATTATTATTATTATTATTATTATTATTATTATTATTATTATTATTATTATTATTATTATTATTATTATTATTATTATTATTATTATTGCTTTTTTGTTGATAAATAATGGCTTATATTATCATAGTGTTTTATTTATTTATGTATATAGTGAGTGAAGAAGATGCTGGGCCGTAATACTCTTGAGAATATCCCGTACAGGAAATTATATTTTTCTTATAATACTTCAGTGGGTCCTAAAACAAACTCTAGATATATTATTTTTTTCAGCCCAGATGTAGGAAGGTCAGAGGTGACAGACAGACAGACTGGCAGACACAGACAGACAGACAGACTGGCAGACACACAGACAGACAGACAGACAGACACACTGGCAGACGTGCTAATGTTTAGTTAATGTGTAGAGGGTGTTTACATGTTAATTTTCTTTGTATGTTTTCTGCACAAAGCCTGAGTACACACACACACACACACACACACACACACTTGCTATCAGTAAAAATGGCACGAGAAGAGAGTTGATTCAAAGACGAACTTGTTGTCAACTTGGCGGCGCGTTCAGTTCAACTTCCACCAAGTTTGTGTCGACTCTGTGTGTGTGTGTGTGTGTGTGTGTGTGTGTGTGTGTAAGGGATTGCTATTGTTGCTATTATTATTTTTATTATTATTATTATTATTATTATTATTATTATTATTATTATTATTATTTTTATTATTATTATTATTATTATTATTATTATTATTATTATTATTATTATTATTATTAGTAGTAGTAGTAGTAGTAGTAGTAGTAGTAGTAGTAGTAGTAGTAGTAGTAGTAGTAGTAATGGTTGTTTTCTCTGTCCGTCCTTTGAGTGAGGTGCTCCCAGTTGTAGAGTGGGGGGGGGGTGTATTGTGTCGGCCTTACTGTGTGTTGTGTACTGCAGACTCAATCCTCAGTGTACTATATCCACACCGCCCCTAACTAGCCCTCAGACATAAGGGATTGACTTTTTGCCCTTAAATATATATATTGGTTTTGTTTTTGTACTATTCTTTAACGTTATATAATTATTAAATGGAACAAATTCAAAGTTGAGTTTACACGTACAACTATAAACTTCTTTCAGAGTAAACCAATGAAATAAAAAGGTAAACATTGTATACAGAAATTTTAATTAGAAATTCTATAATAAGTAATTAACGACTTGAAACAGATAAAAATAAAATAAATTACCTTTTTTATTGTTGTTAATGATATGCCGTATTTACCCGATATAGAAAAATAATTTGGTTCATATTTTTTTTTAGAGAGAGAGAGAGAGACTGTACACAAATGGGCTGATTTTTGTGTGGTCAGGCTTATGTGTGCCCCGCCCCGCCCCGCCCCGCCCCGCCCCCTCCCCAAAAAAAATCATTATTATTATTATTATTATGGTAATTAATTGTGTCTGGAAACGTTAATTCCTCTAGAGTTTTATATTGGTTTTAATGATGAATTATTTTGGCCATTGTGTTGTAGGAAGCCTGAGTTGTTGTTGTTGTTGTTGTTTTTATTACTCTATTATTATTATTATTATTACTACTATTATTATTAGTTATGACCGTCACACACACACACACACACACACACACTCTCTCTCTCTCTCTCTGTCTCTCTCTCTCTCTCCTTTTATTGCATGACTTTCTTAATTTTAACATTGTTTTTATTGTATATATACTTCTCCTTCTTACCAGTATTTTTTCAAGACATTCTCACCGGAGTTAACGCCACCACCTCGTTATAAAGAACCTCCCCTCCACACAATAAAGCCTCACCTCGTTTTAAGGTACAATTATCCTTCCACCGCTCTATAACGAACTACCACAGCGTTATATAGAATCCCAGCACTTTATAAAGAACACCAACTCATTTTAACAAACCCCAATGCATTAAACCGTATTTCACTGCATTATAACGAACTACCCCCGCGTTATAGCGAAACCCCCCCCTCCCCTCACCGTTATAACGAACTACCCCTGTGTTATAGCGAACTACCTCCGCGTTATAGCGAAACCCCCCTCCCCTCACCGTTATAACGAACTACCCCTGCGTTACAGTGAATCTAGTCTTTCGTTTCAAACAAGATGAGGCTTCCTTAAGAGCTGGAGGGAAGGAGATTCAGCAGGTGGTAATTAAGAGAAGGTGAGTGTGGCCGCCAGGTAACTTAGGAAGGTGTTGTCGTGTCTGGCATAGTTTTGTTAAGCAGCGGCAGTGTTCCTAATGAGTTTGTGTAACATGGCGGTGTGGGGGGAAGGAGGGGTGGGGGAGGGAGGGGTGGGGGAGGGGGGGGAGGGGAGGGGGGGTGGGGGAGGGGAGGGGGGTGGGGAGGGAGGGGTGTGGGGGAGGGGAGGGGGATGGGGAGGGAGGGGGGGGGTGGGGAGGGAGGGGGGAGGGGGGAGGGAGGGGTGTGGGGGAGGGGTGGGGGGAGGGGAGGGGGTGTGGGGAGGGGAGGGGTGGGAGGGAGGGGGGGTGTGGGGAGGGAGGGGGGGTGGGGAGGGAGGGGTGTGTGTGGGGGGAGGGAGGGGGGGTGTGTGGGGGAGGAGGGGTGTGTGTGGGGGAGGGGGGTGGGGAGGTAGGGGTGGGAGGGAGGAGGACATGAGTGTAAGATGAGGAGAAAGGGACAAGGAGGAGGGAAGATGAGGAGGTAAAGGAGGTGTGATGGGTGAGGTGGGGAGGGGGAGGAGGGTGAAGGGAGGGGATGGGAGGGAGGTGGTGGGAGAGAGAGTCTGCTGGTTGGAAGTGGTCAAGAGGGGCGGGGTCGTCTTGTTTAGGGGGGTGGGGAAGGGTGAGTGTGAGGGGAAGAAATAGAGGAAGAGAGTGATGAAAGTACTGTTAGGGGAGAGGGGGAGGGGTGAGGTGGGAATGGGTGAGGGGTGGATGGGAGGATTGGGGAGAGCGGAAAGGTGGGGAGGGCAGTGGGGAGAAGTTTCACACAGGTATATATGAGATTATATTTTATAGAGACAATATATTTTATCACGCTGGTATATATTTGTCCATGTGTGTGTGTGTGTGTGTGTGTGTGTGTGTGTGTGTGTGTGTGTCTGTGTGTGTGTGTGTGTGTGTGTGTGTGTGTGTGTGTTTAAACTTTCTAACTGGCCATAGGCAATCACGTAGCTCATCAAAGTACATCTAATTGATTATGTTCAAATGAAACCTTACCTTACCTTACCTTACCTTACCTTACCTTACCTTACCTTTACCTTTACCTTACCTTACCTTACCTACCTAACCTACCTTACCTACCTTACCTTACCTTACCTTATTTTACCTTACTTACTCCATCTTACCTTACCTTTACCTTACCTTACCTTACCTTTACCTTATCCTACCTTACCTTACCTTACCTTTACCTTACCTTTACTTTACCTTTCTTCTTACCTTACCTTTCCTTACCTTACCTTACCTACCTACCTACCTTACCCTAACTTACTTACCTAACCTTACCTTACCTTACCTTACCTTACCTTACCTTACCTTATCTTATCTTATCTTATCTTACCTTACTTTGCCTTGCCTTACCTTATCTTACCTTACCTTACCTTACCTTACCTTACCTTATCTTATCTTATCTTACCTTACCTTACCTTACCTTGCCTTGCCTTGCCTTACCTTACCTTACCTTACCTTACCTTGCCTTACCTTACCTTACCTTATCTTATCTTATCTTATCTTACCTTACCTAACCTTACCTTACCTTACCTTACCTTACCTTACCTTACCTTACCTTACCTATCTTATGGCAGTAAGCGACTCCCTATATGATAATGTTTTTACCATAAATTAAGTAACTTTCATTGACGTTGTAGGAATAAAAATATAAAATTTATAACTATTTACCTGGATTGTGTCTGTTGACTTTTAAAGGTTAATCGGCTATTATCCCTATTAGTGTAACACACACACACACACACACACACACACTTACTTAATCTATTTATTTATTCAATATTTATAAGGTGTGTGTGTGTGTGTGTGTGTGTGTGTGTGTGTGTGAGGTAAGTGAACTAGACAGGTACAACACTGTCTAAGTTATTGTGGCCGACAGGTGCTTGGCTGGCTTGTGGGCGAGGGAGGGAGGGAGGGAGGGAGGGTGGCTTACTGCGGTGACGCTGGGAGATTTGGGGAAGGAGGGAGGAGTTAGAGGGAGGGAGTGAGAGGGATGAGTGGGAGGGAGGGAGGAAGAGCGAGTGGGAGGGAGGGAGGAAGAGCGAGTGGGAGGGAGTGATGGAGGGTAGGAGGGAGGAAGGCTGACTGAGAGGGATGGTGGTTTGGAAGGGAGAGAGGAAGGGTGAGTGGGAGGGAGGGATGGAGGGTAAGAGGGAGGAAGGGTGAGTGGGAGGGAGTGATGGAGGGTAGGAGGAGAGAGGGAACGAATAAGAACTCAGAAATATATTAAAAATTAGGTACATAATTTGATTATAATTTATATGACCTGAACATTTAATACAATTCCCTTTTTGAAAACTTAATATTTACTACTTAGTTCCAGTGGTTCCTGAATGTTTGTTATTTTAATATTTAACAAATGTAATTTACCGTGGCAATTATTACTATGGCAACTAACAATTGATAATTTGACGATGGAAACGATTCTTGTCGAGACTGATGGTGTAGAAAACGTTATTATGGAAACTTACCATAGAAAATGTTAATTATGAAAACGTTACTTAAAAATATATGACTCTGGAATCAGTTACTGCAGAAAGTGTTATATTGAAACTACTGATGCAGATAGTGTTACTTTGGAATCTGTTGCTTAAAGATTGTTACTGTGGAAACTTACTTCAATAGTGTTACGGCAATATTGTTACTTTGGAAAATATTACTGTGGAGAATGTTAATGTTTGAAAGTGTTACTATGAAAAGTTTACTAAAGAAACGTTACTTATGAACATCTTACTATAGAAATTGTTGATTGCAAAGTGTTAAATGAGACACTGTTACTATGGAAAGTTACTGCAGAAACTTTTGCTTTGGAAACTTACTATGGAAACTGTTACTATGGAAACTTACCGTGTAAACTGTTGCTATGGAAACTTACTGTGGAAACTGTTGCTAAAGAAACTTACTGTGGAAACGTTGCTATGGAAACTTACTGTGTAAACTGTTGCTATGGAAACTTACTGTGGAAACTTTTACTATGGAAACTTACTGTGTAAACTGTTGCTATGGAAACTTACTGTGGAAACTGTTGCTATGGAAACTTATTGTGTAAACTGTTGCTATGGAAACTTACTGCAGAAACCTTTGCTATGGAAACTTACTGTGGAAAGTGTTGCTATGGAAACCGTTCTTGAGGAAATTTTTACTAAGAAAATGTTGCTATGGAAACCTACTGTGGAAACTGTTACTATGGAAACTGTTGCTATGGAAACTTACTGTGGAAACTGTTACTATGGAAACCGTTTGTGTGGAAATTTTTACTATGGAAACTGTTGCTATGGAAACTTACTGTGGAAAGCTTTGCTATGGAAACTTACCGTGGAAACTGTTGCCATGGAAACCTTTCCTGTGGAAACTGTAACTATGAAAACTTGCTGTGGAAAGTTTTGCAATGGAAACTTACCGTGGAAACTTACTGTGGAAATTGTTGCTATGGAAACTAACTGTTGAAACTGTTGCTATGGAAACCGTTCCTGTGGAAACTGTAACTATGGAAACTTACTGTGGAAAGTTTTGCTATGGAAACTTACCGTGGAAACTTACTGTGGAAACTGTTGCTATGGAAACTTACCGTGGAAACTGTTACTATGGAAACTTACTGTGGAAACTTTTACTATGGAAACTTACTGTGGAAACTGTTACTATGGAAACTTAATGTGGAAACTGTTACTATGGAAACTGTTGCTATGAAAACTGTTACTATGGAAACTTACTGTGGAAACTGTTGCTATGGAAACTGTTGCTATGGAAACTGTTACTATGGAAACTTACTGTGGAAAATGTTTCTATGGAAACTGTTACTATGGAAACCTACTGTGGAAACTGTTACTATGGAAACTTACTGTGGAAACTGTTGCTATGGAAACTGTTGCTATGAAAACTGTTACTATGGAAACTTACTGTGGAAACTCTTACTATGGAAACCGTTTGTGTGGAAATTTTTATGATGGAAACTGTTACTGTGGAAACTTAACTGTGAAAAGTTTTGCTATGGAAACTTACTGTGGAAACTGTTGCTATGGAAACCTTTCCTGTGGAAACTGTAACTATGGAAACTTACTGTGGAAAGTTTTGCAATGGAAACTTACCGTGGAAACTTACTGTGGGAAATGTTACTATGGAAACTGTTACTATGGAAACTTACTGTGGAAACTGTTGCTATGGAAACCTTTCCTGTGGAAACTGTAACTATGGAAACTTACTGTGGAAAGTTTTGCAATGGAAACTTACCGTGGAAACTTACTGTGGGAAATGTTACTATGGAAACTGTTACTATGGAAACTGTTGCTATGGAAACTTACTGTGGAAACTGTTACTATATAAACCGTTTGTGTGGAAATTTTTACTATGGAAACTGTTGCTATGGAAATTTGCTGTGGAAAGTTTTGCTATGGAAACTTACCGTGGAAACTGTTGCTATGGAAACCTTTCCTGTGGAAACTGTAACTATGGAAACTTACTGTGGAAATTGTTGCTATGGAAACTTACTGTTGAAACTGTTGCAATGGAAACCGTTCCTGTGGAAACTGTAACTATGGAAACTTACTGTGGAAAGTTTTGCTATGGAAACTTACCGTGGAAACTTACTGTGGAGACTGTTGCTATGGAAACGTACTGTGGAAACTGTTACTATGGAAACTGTTGCTATGGAAACCATTCCTGTGGAAACTGTTACTATGAAAACTTACTGTGGAAGCTATTACTATGGAAACTGTTGCTATGGAAACCATTCCTGTGGAAACTGTTACTATGAAAACTTACTGTGGAAACTGTTACTATAGAAACTTACTGTGGAAACTGTTACTATGGAAACTTACTGTGGAAACTGTTACTATGGAAACTGTTACCATGGAAACTGTTACTATGGAAACTGTTGCTATGGAAACTTACTGTGGAAACTGTTACAATAGAAACCGTTTGTGTGGAAATTTTTACTATGGAAATTGTTGCTATGGAAATTTACTGTGGAAAGTTTTGCTATGGAAACTTACAGTGGAAACTGTGCTATGGAAACCTTCCTGTGGAAACTGTAACTATGGAAACTTACTTTGGAAAGTTTTGCAATGAAAACTTACTGTTGAAACTGTTGCTATGGAAACTTACTGTGGAAACTGTTACTATGGAAACTTACTGTGGAAACTGTTACTATAGAAACTTATTGTGGAAACTGTTACTATGGAAACTGTTGCTATGGAAACTTACTCTGAAAACTGTTACTGTGGAAACTTACTGTGGAAACTGTTACTATGGAAACTTACTGTGGAAACTGTTACTATGGAAACTGTTACTATGGAAACTGTTGCTATAAAAACTGTTACTATGGAAACTTATTGTGGAAACTGTTACTATGGAAACTTACTGTGGAAACTGTTGCTATGGAAACTGTTGCTATGAAAACTGTTACTATGGAAACTTACTGTGAAAACTGTTACTATGGAAACTTACTGTGGAAACTGTTACTATGGAAACATACTGTAGAAACTGTTGCAATGGAAACCGTTCCTGTGGAAACTGTAACTATGAAAACTTACTGTGGAAACGGTTACTATGGAAATTTACTGTGGAAACTGTTACCCACAAAATATCAAATACAATTTCATTTGGTATTTGTACTCCTAGGAAAGTGATTACCTGTTAATAGTAACACACGTTTACTGTATATGAGACAATTACCTGTGTGTGTGTGTGTCTGTGTGTGTGTGTGTGTGTGAATTTAAAAAAGGGATTTGTATATTGTTACTGTGTGTGTTTGTAATAGATTATGACTCACCCGGCATGTTGGGTGTATGTGTGTATGTAACGGGTGTATTGTGGTGAGTTTCTGACTGAGGGTTATATAATTGTTGTTGTGGTGTAATTGCTGTATCGCTCGTCTGTGTAATTCTGCTTTGATTGGCTGCTGGTTTGAACTGCTCTACCATCATATAGTTTAATGACATCATATAGCGGCGTTTATTTGGTTTTATATAGATAGTGCTATACCGTGTTACACTGTATTGTATAGCGCTTTGCCACAGTACAGTATACAAGTGCTATGTCACACCATATTATGCTATACACCGCTATGACACACACCCTCATATGGTATTTACAGTCTTGGCTTCTCTTCCTGTGTCTGTTCATCAGCATACCGTGTAAGGGCTCTGGAGGGGAGGGAGTGGGGTGTGAGGGCAGCCTTTATAAAGTATTTAACCCTGATGGGCCTCAGAACCCTTTTAGAGGCGGTGAAGGTTGTGTGGCGCGCCTGTATGTGGAAGTAAGTAGCCCCTAAAAGTAAATAGGCCCTGTATATAAGTAAGTGACTCCTTTAAGTAAATGATTCCTTTAAGTAAGTAAATAAATAAGTAGGTAAGTGGCCCCTGCATCACCTTCGCCATCTGCACAGAAAATGGGAAGTGATCGTTTGTCATGTTTAATATTTCGCCTCTAAAAGAACTCGGCGCCTCGTGGCTTGAACTACCGGGTCTTGTGTCGCCAGTTGGTGAACGCCGCCCCCTTTTCCTGGACCTGGTGAACGCGCTCTCAGGACTTGGTGAACGCCGTGAGAATCCGGTGAACTAGGGTTAACTTTCCAATTCCCATCTTACCGAAGTGAACGAACCCTCGCTTGAATGTACGATTGAATGCATTAAGAATTCAGAAGTGAATGCACTCTCCCCAGAACACATAGAAGCTTAACAAAGCAAAGTAAACGCACCCACCCTATCAGCACAGAAGTGAACGCACCCACCCTATCAGCACAGAAGTGAACGCACCCACCCTATCAGCAGCACAGAAGTGAACGCACCTCTCACCTGAAAATGCGTTTAATTACTGGTAACCAAATGGAATGTTGGCACCAGATAATTGACCGCATGTAAATTGGGAGATAACAAAAATATTTTTATGCCTTTATTCTGGTTTTATTTACATTCTCTCTGTCCATTTTTCTGTTAAACTCGAATGTAGCGGCTTTAGCCTTTTTTGGTCAAATATAGCGGAAAATATCGGATTTTTCTTTTTTTTTCCGAGTCGAGCAATTTAAATTATTTTGTATGTAGCATTTTTTTCACTGGAATATATAATTTTTTTCGCTATTATGATTTTCGCGTCAGATTTTTTTTCGCTACAGTTTTCTGCAAGTTTTTTTTTTGGCTAGTTTATAAAAAAATCGCAATTTTTTTACGGTGATTTAAAACTTTTCACTATTATTTTTTTAGGCATAGTTTTAGTTTTTCGTTGCGGTTTTATTTTGTTTCTATTTCTCTCCAATATAAAATGGATTTTGTTCTTTCCACCAAATTTATCGGTTTAGGCCTGTTTCTCTACTCATTTGAACCGTTTTACTTTCTTGTGCCATATGGAACCTTCAATATACTGTACTGTACACCTGAATGAACCAGCGAGAGTTTTTATTCGTTCTGCTCGGATGTAGCGACTTTTTTTAGCTCAACTGTAGCGGTTTTTTTATTTTTCTTGCTCGTAGATAACGATTTTACCCTTTTTACACATTCCAACGTGACAGTTTTTAGCCGATTATTTTACCAGACTGAAATATAATCGTTTTTGTTGTTCTCGTTCGAATTTAGCTATTAATAATGTTATTTATAGCAGGAATAGCTGTAAGTGCTGTATTTAGCTTGTTCCACTAGATGACACGAGAACAATAGCTATACCTTACACCCTCGCCCCCAACCACCATCATCATTATCCTGTCTCACCTGTGTCTCATTACCTCTCACCTGTGTCTCATTACTTTTATTGTTCTCCTTAATACATACAAACAGACTACCTCCAAGCAACACACACACACACACACACACACACACACACACACACACACACACACACACACACACACACACACACACACACACACAGATATCCAATATATTGTTGACAAGCCTGATAGGATAAAAATTGTCATGGCCATAAAAGGGAAGTATGTAAATTTATCCTCCATTGTTTATTTGGGTGAATAAACTTGGGGAAATGTTGCCGCCGCCGCCGCCATCAGCCAGAGGAATACACCATCCTCCGCCAGTTCGTGTTTGTTATCTGTTTTTATTTTGGTGTTTTTTGGGGCTGCTGGGAACTTCCGATAGTGAGGGTGTGGCCGGTATGCAAATGAAGCCAAGTGTTTATGATTTTGTTTTGTGTTCTGTGTTTTACTTCGTTTGAGAGAAATTAAATGATAGGAAGATGAGGAGAAAGATTATGTTGTGGGAGTTGGAGTAGTGGGGGTGAGAAGAGGGAGTGTGTGGAGTAGTGGGGAGTAGAGAAGAGGGGTGTGTGGAGTAGTGGGGGTGAGAAGAGGGAGTGTGTGGAGTGGGGGGGGGGGTGAGAGGAGTGTGTGGAGTGGGGGGTGAGAAGAGGGAGGTGTGGAGGGGGGTGAGAAGAGGGAGTGGGGGTGAGAAGAGGGAGTGTGTGGAGTAGTGGGGAAAAGAAGGAGAGAATTTGAAGTAGGAGAAGATGGATGAGAGTAACTGGGATGAAACAAGAGAAGAGGAAGAGGAGATAAGAGGAGGAGTAGAAAGAAAATAAGATTATGTAAAAAATAATTATATATTTCCTCTCGATAAATTAAATTCTATCCCAAAGTAAAAACTAATGAATGATTTTATAACTTACAAATGTAACTTAATTAAGAAAAAACAACTCGTATTCCAGTAAAACACCTCACTATAAGGCAATATTTACGTTCATTACCCTTAAGTGTATCAGCTGTTGTAATGTAAACAATTTTTTGGCGGGGGAGGATAATCGATCAGCTGAGACTTGTAAACAAAGATGGCGGGTGTCACGTGGTAATGTTTATCATGGGCTGGTGATGGTGTATAATAGTTAAGTTGTTCGCAGTTACTGAGTAGGGTCATGGAAGTCGACCCTACACACACACACACACACACACATACACACACACACACACACATACACATACACACATACACACACACACACACACACACACACACACACACACACACACACACACACACACACACACACACACACACACACACACACACACACACACACACACACACACACACACACACACACACACTATTCATTACCATGTTTACTGAGAATAAACATCCCAGGCCTCCTCACCTCTCACCTCTCCCTCACCTCTCACCTCTCCTCTCTCACTGTTACCTTACTCTCTTTGTACTTACCTTTCACTTATCACACACCTTTTCCACACCCTTTCCTTTCACACATCCTTTCCCCTTTCCACCACACCCTTTCCCACCTTTCCTTTCACACCTTTCCCTTTCATCCTTTCCCCCTTTCACACCCTTTCCCCCCTTTCACACATCCTTTCCCCCCTTTCACCTTTCCTTTCCCCCTTTCCCCCTTTCACCCCCTTCTTACACACTCATCTCCCCTCACACCCTCTCACCCCTCTCCCACCCCTCTCCCTCACCCTCACCTCTCCCCCTCTCACCTCACCCTCACCCCCTCTCCCCCACCCTCTCCTCACCCTCTCACCCCTCTCCCCTCCCCCACTCCTCTCTCCCTCACCCCTCCCCCCCCTCTCACCCCTCTCTCCCCTCTCCCACCCCTCTACCCTCCCTCCCACCCTCTCTCCCTCACCCCTCTCACCCCCTACCCCTCTCCCCCTCTCCCTCACCCCTCTCACCCCTCTCACCCCTCTCCCTCACCCCTCTTCCCCTCTCCCTTACCCCTCTCACCTCTTCCCTCACCCCTCTCACTCCCCTAATGAGCAGTGCTTGACCTTGCCTAGGAAAATTAGTCCTGTTACAGTGTACATCATTAGACACTAAACTTGTTGCCGCTACCTTTGTGGAAGAGTTGGAGAGGTGGGAAAGAGGGTTGGGGAGGGCGTGTTGAGAGGTGGGAGAGAGAGAGAGAGAGTGGAGAAGAGGGAGGGTGGGAAGGTGAAGAGGGGTGGTGGAGAGCAGGAAGGTGAAGAGAGAGTTGTGGATGAGATAAGAGTGAGTTAAAGAAGGAGAGAGAGAATGGGAAGGTAGATATAAGAAGGAAGTGAAAATACGTGGGATAGCAGTGTGTGTGTGTGTGTGTGTGTGTGTGTGTGTGTGTGTGTGTGTGTGTTTGTGCGTGCGTGCTTGCTCGTCCGTCCGTGTGTTCGTCCACCCAACACCCAGTGTTTCCTCCAGCAACACACTACACCCCGTCAATACCTCTGGTCATTTACACTCAAAACCCCCCCTAGTATTTGGCCAGAAAACACCCAGGGCTAACAACTATACTGGGAATGTGGAGATAGTTATACGACCATCATCCACAGGAGAGAGAGATATGTTGCCTCCTCCAACATTCCATTCCATCTCGGTACAAATGTAAACACACAACGCACAGCTCTATCATATATATATATATATATATATATATATATATATATATATATATATATATATATATATATATATATATATATATATATATATATATATATATATATATATATATATATATATATTTTTGCTCTACCTATCTTTCTGAATTATGATAAAAAATGCGCCAAAATTATTCGTGAGGGAACTATAACAGGAACGCGAAATTATTAATATTATCAGTAATAGCACAAGGTAGTAACACATGTTTTATTTTTATGAGAGTTTGCTGATATCGTGTGGGATATTGGAACTGCCCCAGAGAACGTTATTGGAAAGTGATAGATTAATTGACGATATTAATATTTGCATACTCGGACACGCACACACACACACACACACACACACACACACACACACACACACACACACAGACAGTTGGTTGGTATTGATGACGTCATCCACAATTATATCCCCCTCCCCCCCAGTGAAGGAAAAGTTTACTCCAAGTCTTAACACAGTTTAAACCTTTTAAAGTAATGACAATACATCTGGTAAGTGTAGTACAGTATCTCCTGGGCTCATGTCCTCCCGTGTACGATAACTTAGGCTCGTGAGGATCTGTAATTAGATGACAAGAGTACAACACCTCAATGGTACACCAGGTAACACACTACAAGACCTTATACTCTCCCTTATAACTACTTCGTCTCGTATATAATTAAAGATCTCATTTTTATTCAGTAAAGTAAAAAAAAAGAAAAAAAAAGAACCTTGGGAACTGGGTGCGGTACGATAAGTTTAGCCAGAGCGTCAGAAGTGTGTCGCTGCCAGAAGTACGAGGCGTCCTGGTCGATGGGTCCGTCACTCAGTGTCAATATGTCGATTACTCAAGATGTTGACGAAATTTATTTAACGTCGAATATGACAGAAAACGCAATGACTTCATGTGATGGTGTGTTAAGTTTTGATACCTTTATGTAATGTTTGACTATACGTCTGTTTACGGAAATAATAATAATAATAATAATAATAATAATAATAATAATAATAATAATAATAATAATAATACCTAAATAGCAATGAGTGTTAATAGCACTGATAAAACACACACACACACACACACACACACTATCCAACGTTATGTCAGACACAGAAAATGTTGCCAGTAATTAAATTCCTAAATCAGACGAGCTTACGTGTTTGAGAAGCCTGGGAAGTGGTGGTAGTTGGGATAGTGAACGAAATGGTGGTAGATGTTGTAATAGGAGAGATGGTGGTAATTAGCGAGGTGGTGATAGTGGGTGCAATAGCGGTTATGGTGGTAGTTGTGGAGAGAGAGAGAGAGAGAGAGAGAGAGAGAGAGAGAGAGAGAGAGAGAGAGAGAGAGGTTTAATATATACTGTAGCTATACTGTGCCGAGAGACGTTTATATAGCTGTAATATAAACTCCACGGACCTGACCGGCCACGTTTCACTACACTGCTTCTTGCGCTGGTGGACTCTCGTGTGAGTGAGTTGGTTAGGTTATTATTATTATTATTATTATTATTATTATTATTATTATT
>NW_024752843.1:0-10000 GCF_018991925.1 Homarus americanus | reverse complement strand
ATTAACTCTCCTCCTTTAGTTGATAATCTTTCTTCCCTTTCTCTTCGCTACAATGTTGCTTCACTCTCTCTCTTTTACAGGTACTTTAACGGGCAATGTTCGGTGAATTTGTCATCCTGTGTACCGCCGGCAAGGCCGTGGGCTCGTAACACACGTCTTGCCCCCAGTGCCCACCGTTTCTCTGTGGGTGTCGGTCACGCGAGAATAACCCGTTATAGTACATCCTTCTTTCCTCACACAGCCAAACTGTGGAATGCTCCGCCTCCTTCTGTGTTTCCATACTCATACAATCTGTCTCACTTCAAAAAGCTGGTTTTCTTGCATCTTCGGGTGTAGATTAATATATTTTCCTTTTCTATTTTACTCTTATTTCTTCGCCCTCCAGGCCCGGTTGTGGGTCGATGACCTGTGCCCGGGTGGGCTATTACCCATAAGAAAAGATACAGACAGACAGGTAGATAGATAGAGAGCGAGCAAGGAGATATATACAGACACACGAGAGATAGATAGACAGATAGATAGATAGATAGATAGATAGACAGATAGATAGATAGATAGATAGATAGATAGATAGATAGATAGATAGAGAGGCAGGAAGGTTGAAACATGGCACAGGAGTCAAAGGGAATTATTCAGTGAACCAACACAGGCTGGGTCCATCAGGGTGAGGGGGCGAGGGGTGAGGGAGGGAGACAGATGGAAGCGTGAGGGAGTGCGAGAAAAGGAGGGAGAATGGATGGGTGAAGGAATGAGGGAGAGAGAGAGAGAGAGAGAGAGAGAGAGCCAGCAGTCAGTGTAGATAAAGTTGCATCACAGACCACCATTAAAGACTCGACTGTACCTGCCATTACTCTTTCTCTGTCACACACACACACACACACACACACACACACACATACACACACACACACATACATACATACACCCCCTCCCCCTAACCCCCTTCCCCTTTCCCCCTTAGCCCTCCTTACCCCCGCCCTTGAGCAACAGGCCACCTTATTAAACTAACTATTTAACTTACTAACTGCTAATTACATCGCTGATTAAGTGGGGCAAAGTTTGAAGCGAGATATAATTAAGCTTTGGTATAGGTGCAGTGGCGAGAGTTAATTTAATTCGTTAGCGATGTGGGACTTTTAACTGGAAGGGTGCGTTATGGGGGGGGTAGGGGGTGCGTTGGTTTATAGACGCACTTAGGGATGTCTTACAAGTGCATTATGGGGGGGGTAGTAAGTGCGTTGGTTTATAGACGCACTTGGGGATGTCTTACAAGTGCGTTATGGGGGGGATAGTGGGTGCGTTGGTTTATGGACGCACTTGGGGATGTGTTACAAGTGCGTTATGGGGGGATAGTGGGTGCGTTGGTTTATGGACGCACTTGGGGATGTCTTACAAGTGCGTTATGGGGGGATAGTGGGTGCGTTGGTTTATAGACGCACTTGGGTATGTGTTATTAGTGTGTGTGTGTGTTGGGTGGATTGTAAGTGCGTTATTGTAGAACGCACTTGGGGGATGTGTTACAAGTGTTTTATGTGTTGAGTGTGTTAGTTTAGGGACGCACTTAATGTTATTGATGTGATGCGTATTTATGCGTATGGGGGAGGTTGTGAGTGCATAAGAATAAAAACGCATGCGGTGGTCTCGTTGCGGGATGCGTCACTTTTGCGGATGGGTTGGGTGCGTAAGTGAATTAAAGACGAACTTGATGGAATTTACATACTATTACGCAAACGAAAGTAAAATTTGTATGTGTGTAAAAAATAGAAATGCGTAGCCATGCGTATATAAATGTGCAAAATACCTAACTTTGAAGAGAGATATATACGCATTTTAGTATGACAGAAATGCGTGGAATATGCCATTTTTTGTTACTGAAATATACATATACGCATATATACGCGATCTTACCTGAGTTACCTGTTAATATAGTGAGGTTAAAGACTAATTAAAGACTTATTTATGTCGGTTCAAAAGATTATTATTATTCATTGCTTAATTCATCGTTGAAAATTTAATGTTAGTATAATTAATTTTCACGTTTAAAATAATATGTCCACGTTAGACAAACTTATTAATTTATTCCCGTTAAAAATTAATTAAAATGAATAATTGAAAAAATATATATAATTAACTAATTCACGTAAAAATAAATTAAAACGAATAAAATAAAATATGACAATTAATTGGCTTACGTTAAAATAAACTGATATAATTGAATAAACTCGCGAATAAACTACATTAACGGGATAGATAATTGATTCACATTAACAACCGAGTTAACTAGAATGTGTACAGTACTAATTAGATTTTAACTGGCCTTAGGTAAATAAATAACGGTGTTAATTACGTTTACAGAATGACAGGTGATTTCAGGGTTATTTAGTGAGGTCACAATAACAGGTGATTAGGGTGTATCTTATTTTAGAGTTGTTTATATCACCTTGCTTGTTTATGTCAACTTAATTCTAATTGTTTATGTCAACTGGTTTCCGTCATCTTGTTTATGTCATTAAGTACGTCAATTTAACTAAAGAATATTAATAGCGTTAAGATATTTTCCAAGAGTCGTAAGATAATATTTCCTTTTAACGTAGAGATGTGATGACGTTGTGTGGGAGATTCTGTGTGATTATCTCTCTCTCACCCACACACACACACCTAGCTATTGTCTCCTACCTCTATATATACTTCCCTTCCTTCTCCCTTCCCTCCCTTTCCCTCCTTTCACCCCTTTCCTAAACCGTGATTTTATCCCCAGGACGAACAAGCTTCACCATTGCCACCCTTCCCTCCCTTTCCCTCCCTCCAAACTACCAACATCAGATACAAATTTCATTCGTAGTTAAACGCCAACTTTGCTCTAACTTCAGGGACAGTTATGCCTGTTTTGGGGGTTTTAAATTCCCAACTTTCAGGTAGGTGTGAGGGAGGGAAGGGAGAGAGGGAGGGAAGAGATGGGTGAGGTGTGTTGGTGTCCATCTGGGTATAGAGAGGGAGAAATAAAAAAACATAATAACTTCAGGTAGCTAGACCGAGCGGGCAATGATGCTGCGTTGCCACATGTTTCCTCTCTCTCTCTCTCTTCCTCCCGCGCCTACTTGCTCCTCCCCCTCCTCCTCCTCCTCCCTTTATTCTAATTTTAAAGCTACTCTAACAATCCTCACTGTGTGCAGAGTGACAATTGAATATTTTACCAAGCTGGGGGTGAGATGCATGTTAACGTGAAGGAAATTCGTGCTGACTAAATAGAATAATAAGTCGAAGTTCCGTATAGTTGCTCAGTTGACTAGTGTAGTTTTTTTCAGGGGTTACCAGTTCATGATTTACATAACTGTTGAATTCCCTTTTGCTCTCGCTCTCTCTCTCTTTTTCTCTCTATGACGACAATTGACTCTTTGTATCAACTGTTATATACTCACTTTATAGAGATTCAATTATGTATTTTCTTTCCATATTGCGTAGTGAAATAAAATTAAATAAAAGAAACAGAGCGGGGAAATTGGGCACCACTACGGTATTCTCAGAACCCCTCTTCTTGTGTCTGTGTGTGCCACTTTTATCTCTATGTTCCGTTTTCTCTAAATTATCTTCAAACATTTTTACGTTTTCGGGTGGTTTATTTTTTGACCAGTGTCGGATACTGCAATACTCACTTTCTTTGTTTGTATTTTTGTCTTATCAAGGGGTGGTAATAAGGCGAAGGAGGTTAGTTGTGGTGGTCAGGTTTGTTGATGGCGGGAAGGTAATGTTTTTAGTTTAAGGAGTCTGGTGTTTATCAGTGAGTGAGGCGCCTTGGTCCCTCTCTCTCTCTCTCTCTCTCTCTCTCTCAGATAAATGGGAGGTTCCGATCTTATTTAATTCTTGAGATTTCGTAAGAGAGAGAGAGGAGGTTATCTCGACATGCTTTTTTCCCCTTCTTGCTGAGTTTAGATTGATTGTCTGCTGTTGTCTCTTTTTTTTTAACAATGTTATCTTAAATCTCTTTCTCTAGCCTTAAATAGTCTTATTTGTTCTGTACAGCTTTTGTTATCGAATGCTATTATTAGTCGTAAAATGTGGTTTTATTGATGGAACAAAAGACTAAGGAAAATTTATATATATATATAATTTTTCCTTCGTCTTTGTTCCAGAGAGTAGAGGAGTTTCTTTTGTTTCCATAAAGTATTTTTTGTGATAGTTTGTTTTCACTTGTTTTCGAAGTATTCTTCTTCCAGACAGTTTACAGGACCATAGATCTTCCTTTGTTTCCGTTTTGTTTAATGTTTATGTTCCCATAGATTCTCATTTTTTAGAAGTATTTCCCACAAATGTTTTCATCGCCATAGAGTCCCAGTTGTTGTCCATCACTCGTGTCAACAGATGTCCTCCTCTTGGTCACTCTTTCCGCGCTTTTAATTTTTTTTTTATTATATTTCTAAATGTGTAATTCTATAAATGCTTTAAAAATATAAATATAACGCTGGGCCTTTCTCTTCTCGGTGTTTTTTGAGTAAGTCATGTATAAATTAACCTGTTTTTTTTTTTTAATGAAGTATCTGTGTTTGACAAGTGTGGGCGTGTGTGTGGTATCGAGGGCGTATGTGTGTGTGGTATCGAGGGCGTATGTGTGTGTGTGTTTGGTGTATATATTTTTTAACAGAATCAAAAACAAAACATAAATGGTGAGATACTTATTTTATATAATAAATTTTCGTAAACATTTAAACAGAATCACAAACATAAATAAAACATTCACAATCACAAACAAATATGACTGGTAAATATTTAGTTTATATAGAATTTAAGAGAAGTAAACAGTTTATGCAAATTTATCGAGACTAATTAACGTGTAATGCTTATTAGATCTCTTCATGGATTCTTCTATTAATTTCGTCTATTTAATATTAATATCTTATCATCGGTAATATAAACGTTCACTTAACACATAAAAACAAACCAGTTAAAGTTATATGTCGTAACCTTAACTTAAGTGAACTGTAGCCACTAACCCTAACTAGCCACAGGGATAAACTTAATATAGTAATTATGAATCTTAACTCTCTTTTAAACCACAAACAAATTCATATATTGAGTTTAGTTTATTCTATAGTTAGTATGATGTAGCATGGAATAAATTAGGTTACCTTAGGTGGAAATTGAACTGAATATGTATTTGCACTTACATAAAATAGATTAAAATTTCATATACCGTCAGATCATCAGATATAATTACATAGTTGAGTGTTATGTAAATATTGGAATTAATACTGTGATTTTGTTTCATTATCTCTATCTATCTATCATGTTTCTTCTTTAGTGAGGTTATTAATATATTTTGGTCAATTTTCTGTCTCCCTCTTTTTTTTTCTCTCCCCAACACCAAAATAACGAACAAGTAAACAAGGGAGAAAAACAAAGATAGGAGAAAACACAAAATAAACACAGAAAAACTATTAATATCCGATAATATCCAAGAATAATAGACTCCCCTGAAGATTATATACTTTGACGATTAATGAACCTAACCTAACCTAACCTAACCTAACCTCACCTAACCTAACCTAACTTAACTTAACCTAACTTAACCTCACCTAACCTAACCTAACCTCACCTAACCTAACCTAGCCTAACCTAACCTAACCTAACCTAACCTAACCTCACCTAACTTAACTTAACCTAACCTAAGCCCCAGGTGAAGTAAACTGGCTGGGTTATAATCTTCAGCGTTATTCCAATAATATAATCTCTCAGTTAACCCCCAGGTCATTATAGGGTCAAGACTTACAGAATAGTAATAACGAGGTATAATTTGGACCAGAAAGGATATTTTTGACAGACAGACAGATTATCTCTCTCTCTCTCTCTCTCTCTCTCTCTCTCTCTCTCTCTCTCTTCTCTCTCTCTCTCTCTCTCTCTCTTAGGGTTCAGTGACCTGCCAGCAAATTGTTCTTAGCGTTGACTGTAAACATTTGACCTGTATGCTTCTTAACTCTCTCTCTCTCTCTCTCTCCTCTCTCTCTTTCCCCTCACTCAATTTTTCCCAGATTATCTTTATTTTCATTGTTGATATCCACTCATTTACCACCATTCTTTCCTTCTCTTTCCCTCCCTCCTCCTCTTTTCCTCTCCTCTCTCTTTTTTCCATTCTCCTCCTCCATCTCTTCCTTCCTTTCCTCCTTCCTTTCCTCCTTCCCCTCACCCTTCTTCCCTCTTCCTTCCTTTTGCTCTCTCTCTCTCTCTCTCTCTTCATTCCAGTCTGCATTCCTGAGTTGAGGTTAGATACTGGATTAATGAATAGGGAGAGAGAGAGAAGAGAGAGAGAGAGAGGTACACAACATACAGTAGGGCAAGAGATACACATAACATACAGTGTGAGCAAGAGAACATACAGTGAAGAGAAGAGAGAGAGAGAGAGTACACAATAACATACAGTGTGAGCAAGAGGTACACAAACATACAGTGGGAGCAAGAGAGAGAGAGAGAGAGAGAGATAAGTACATAACGCACAGTGGTGTGAGACTGATCAGACTCGTACATACTAGTTGTATACATACCTTTTCATACATACATACATGCATACATACACATACATACATACTGTACATACATACATACATACATGATTTAATTCTCGTTTCTTTATATTCATATTGGTACACACACACACATACACACACACACACACACACACACACACACACACACACAGAAAACACACACACACACACACACACACACACACACACACACACAGATAACAAACCATCATGTGTCTCACCCTTGCTGTTTCTAACCCAAATCCCGACTCTAAATCCCTCATCACCAGAATAAATCCGTCATCACAGATTAAATCCCGTCATCACCAGAATAAATCCCGTCATCACCAGAATAAATCCATCCCAGAATAATCCATCACCAGAATAAATCCGTCATCACCAGAATAAATCCGTCATCACCAGAATAAATCCGTCATCACCGAATAAATCCGTCATCACCAGAATAAATCCCGTCATCAACGAATAAATCCCGTCATCACCAGAATAAATCCGTCATCACCAGAATAAATCCCGTCATCACCGAATAAATCCCGTCATCACCAGAATAAATCCTCATCACCAGAATAAATCCCGTCATCACCAGAATAAATCCCGTCATCACCAGATAAATCCGTCATCACCAGAATAATCCCGTCATCACCAGATTGAATTCCGTCATCACCAGAATAAATCCCTCATCACCAGAATAAATCCTCATCACCAGAATAAATCCGTCATCAGAATAATCCATCATCAGGAATCATCCGTCATCACCAGAATAAATCCCGTCATCACCAGAATAATCGTCATCACCAGAATAAATCCGTCATCACCAGAATAAATCCCGTCATCACCAGAATAAATCCCGCCCTATCACTAGGTGGCAACTCTCCCTCTGACGTCATCTAGGTATCAGGTGACTAATTTTATCAGTTGAGTTATTATTTTGTTTTGGTTTTTTTCCTCTCTCTCTCTCTCTCTCTCTCTCTCTCTCTCTCTCTCTCTCTCTCTCTCTCTCTCTCTCGATATTATTGGTGATGTATTCATTTTTTCGTCTGTCTGTCCGTGTGTGTGTGTGTGTGTGTGTATGTATGAAGATGCTGGAACTTTACAATCAAGTCATCATCATCATCATCATCATCATCATCATCATCATTATCATCATCATGTCGCAGGTCATTACAAAATACTAAGGTGTTTTATAACGCTCTGTATCTACGTTAATTACTGTGTATGTGTTTTCTAACGTGGATAATATAATGTAATACTCTAATTATACTCTATAATACTCTGCTCTATAAATACTCTGCTCTATAATACTCCTCTATAATATAGCTCTATAATACTCTGTCTATAATATAATATCTATAATTCTATATAATATAATACTCTATAATACCTGCTATATACTCTAATGCCTACTATAATATAATACTCTATAATGTCTGTCTATAATATAATACTCTATAATACTCTGTCTATTAATAATACTCTATAATAATATAATGCTCTATAATGCTCTGCTCTATAATATAATGCTCTATAATGTCTATAATATAATACTCTTATAATACTCCCTGTCTATAATATAATATAATGTCTGTCTATAATATAATACTCCTATAATGTCTCTATAATATAATACTCTATAATGTCTGTCTTATTAATATATAATATATCTATAATATAATACTCTATATTGCTCTTATAATGTAATACTCTATAATGCCTATCTATAATATAATCTCTATAATACTCTGCTCTATAATATAAGCTCTTATAATGTGTATAATATAATACTCTATAATGTCTCTATTGAAATAAAAATTATGCTTTTGGTAAATGTATTTTCTAATTGCCAATATGATCGATTGTTTATTTTAATTGAACTTTGTATTACTTTCTAGTATGATGGTTTAGGTCCCTTGATGTAATGGTTTAGGCCCTTGAGATATGATGGTTTGCATTTGTAGTATGGTCATTTATGAGTATGATGGTGTTATGATGCCTTTGGGCATATGAATATGTTTTAGGCCCTTGATATGATGGACTTATGAGTATGATGGTTTAGGCCCTTGAGTATGATGGTTTCCCTTGGTTTGATGGTTTAGGCCAATTGTGGATGGTTTAGGGCCTTGAGTATGATGGTTTGAGCCTTAGTATGATGGTTTGGCCCTTAGTATGATGGTTTGAGGCGCATAGTATGTTGGTTTGGGCCCTTGATATGATGGTTGGGCCTAGTATGATGGTTTAGGGCCTTGAGTATGATGGTTTAGGCCCTGAGTATGATGGTTTTCCTTGAATAAGATGGACGGCCCTTGATATGATGAAGGCCCTTGTAGTATGATGTTTTGGTGCTTAAGTGTAATTTGATGCCTAGTGTCGATGGTTTAGGCCCTTGGAGTATGATAGTTGACCCTTGAGTATGATGGTTTGTCCCTTAAATGTGTAATGGTTTAACACACCTGAGTATGATGAATTTTTACTCAATAGGTTACGATGTGTCATATCAGTGGCTGTCAGCATACTCAAGGGTTATGTCAGCATACTCGGGTTTATGTCAGCATACTAAAGGGTCAGTCGGCATACTCAGGGATTTTGTCAGCATACTCAGGGGTTATGTCAGCATATCAAGGGTTGTCATCTCGAGGTCAAGTCGGCATACTCAGGATTTTGTCAGCATACTCAAGGGTTATGTCAGCATACTCAAGGGGTTGTCAGCATACTCAGGGTCAAGTCGGCATGCTCAAGAGGATATGGTGTTTGTGGGGTACGGTATAGCTGTGGTGGGGTACACATAGCTGTGGTGGGGTACAGTATAGCTGTGGTGGGGTACACGGTATGGCTGTATGGGGTACATTATAGTGTGGTGGTGCAGTATAGCTGTGGTGGGGTACAGTATAGCTGTGGTGGGGTACACATTATATGCTGTGGTGGGGTGCACAGTATAGCTGTGGTGGGGTTTACATTATAGCTGTGGTGGGTGCACATTATAGCTGTGGTGGGTGCAATATAGCTGTGGTGGGGTACACATTATGTGCTGTGGTGGGGTACACATTATAGCTGTGGTGGGGTACACATTATAGCTGTGGTGGGGTCAGTATCTGTGTGGGATACACATTAGGCTGTGGTGGGGTACATGGTATAGCTGTGGTGGGGTACACGGTATAGCTGTGATGGGGTACACATTATAGCTGTGGTGGGGTACGACCATAGCTGTGAGACCTATCGCTCACTGTAGCAGTCATGGAAGCGTCGAGCGGAGGTCCTCTTTAACTCTTCTGCCACACCTCCTCCCTCCTCACCACGGTCTTGCCTCTCCCCTACCACACCACCACATCCCTCCCTCCTCTTACCACACAACTTCCACATCAGCCCAGGTTCATCCATATAATCTACAACTGTGTACCCTTTAGTTTCCTCCTCTCGCTTCTGCCTCCCTCCACCACCACCACTACCACCTTCCACCCCACTTTCTACAACCC
>NW_024752842.1:0-12311 GCF_018991925.1 Homarus americanus | reverse complement strand
TCCAGTTACACCTCAGACACTCCCAGGTACACCTCTGACCTCCCAGGTACACCTCCCAGCGCTCCTAGGTACTCCTGTGCTCCCAGGTACACCGCCAGCACTCCCAGGTACACCTCTTACACTTCCTGGTTCTCCCCAGCCTCCCAGGTACACTCAGACACTCCCGTGCACCTCAGGCACTCCAGGTCACACCTCCAGCCACTCTCAGTACACTTTTGGCTTCCCAGGTGCACCCCGGCCTCCCAGTACTCTCTAACACTCCCAGGTTACACCTCTGACACTCCCAGGTACTCCTGAGACACTCCTTGGTACACCCCTGACACTCCCAGGTACACCTTTGACACTCCCAGTTACTCCACTGATACTCCCAGGTACACCTTTGACACTCCCAGGTACATCTGGCTCCCCGGAGGTACACTCTGAGCACTCCCAGGTACACCTGCTTACACTCCAGGTGCACCTCAGACCTCCCAGGTACACCTCTGATGCTCCCAGGTACTCCTCTTGGCCTCCTTGGTACACCTCTGGCCTGCCAGATGCTCCTCTGAGTACTCCCTGGTACACCTCTGGCCTCCCAGGTATGCCTCTTACACTCCCCTGGATCTCCTCCTGACCTCCCCATGTGCACCTCAGACACTCCCAGGTACACATCTGACACTCCCAGGTACACCTCTGACACTCCCAGGTACACCTCTGACACTCCCTGGTACACCACTGACACTCCCAGGTACACCTCTTACACTGCCTGGTTCTCCTCTGACACTCCCAGGTACACCTCAGACACTCCCAGGAACACCTCTGACACTCCCAGGTAGATCTCTGACACTCACAGGTACACCTCTGTCACTCCCAGGTACTCCTGACACTCCCTGGTACACACCTGACACTCCCAGGTACACCTCATACACTCCCAGGTACACCTCAGACACTCCCAGGTACACCTCTGAGACTCCCAGTACTCCTCTGACACTCCCTGGTACACCTCTGACACTCCCAGATACTCCTCTGATACTCCCTGGTACACCTCTGACACTCCCAGGTATACCTCTTACACTCCCTGGTTCTCCACTGACACGCCCAGGTACACCTCAGACACTCCCAGGTACACCTCTGACTCCCCTAGGTACACCTCTGACTCTCCCATGTACACCCCTCATACTCTCAGGGGCTCCTTTCACACTCCCAGGTACTCCTCTGACACTCCCAGGTACACCTCTGACACTCACAGGTACACATCTGACACTCCCAGGTATACCCCTGACACTCTCAGGAACACCTCCGACATTCCCAGGTACACCTCTGACACTCCCAGGTACACCTCTGACACTCCCTGGTACACTTCTGACACTCCCAGATACTCCTCTGATACTCCCTGGTACACCTCAGACACTCCCGAGTACACCTCAGACACTTGTAGGTACACCTCCTGACACTCCCAAGCCTTTCAGCACTCCCAGGGACTCGTCCTGGCCTCCCAGGCTGCTCTCAACTCCCAGGTACACACAACCTCCCAGGTACACATCTGACACTCCCAGGCTGCTTACTCCCAGGTACTCCTCAGACACACCCAGGTACACCTCCGACACTCCCAGGTACACCTCCAATACTCCCAGGTACACTTCTTACACTCCCAGGTACACCTCTGACACTCCCAGGTACACCCCTGACACTCCCAGATACGCCTGTAACACTCCCAGGTACTCCTCTGACACGAACAGGTACACCTCTGACACTCCCAGGTACTCCTCTGACACTCCCTGGTTCACCTCTGACACTCCCAGGTACACCCCTGACACTCCCAGGTACACCTGTGATACCCCCAGGTACACCTCTGACACTCCCAGGTACTCCTCTGACACTCCCTGGTTCACCTCTGAAACTCCCAGGTACACATCTGACACTCTCAGGTACACCTCTGACACTCCCAGGTACGCCTCCAACACTCCCAGGTACATCTCCGACACTCCCAGGTAAACCTCCGATACTCCCAAGTACACCTCTCATATTCTCAGGTACACCTCTGAAACTCCTAGGTACTCCTCTGACACTCCCTGTTACACCTCTAACACTCCCAGGTACACCTCTTACACTTCCTGGTTCTCTCCTGACACCCCCAGGTACACCTCAGACACTCCCAGGTACACCTCAGACACTGCCAGATACTCCACTGACACTCCCAGGTACTCCTCTGACACTCCCAGGTACACCTCTGACATTGCCAGGTACACCTCTGACACACCCAGTTACACCTCCTTCACTTCCAGTTACATCCCTGACACTCCCAGGTACACCCCTGACACTCCCAGGTACACCCCTGACATTCCCAGGTACACCTCTGATACTCCCAGGTACACCTCAGACACTCCCAGGCCTCTCACTCCCAGGTACGTCTCCCACCTCCCAGGCCTCCTGTGACTCTCTCATTACACCTCAGACCTCCCAGGTTCCTCAGACACTCCCAGGTAAACCTGAGACACTCCTGGGTCACACCCCTGGCCTCCCGGTGCACCTCCAGGCACTCCCAGGTGCTCCTCAAGCTCCTGGTTTTCCCCCTGGCACTCCCAGGTACACCACAGCCTCCCAGGTACTCACTGATCCTCCCAGGTGCACCTCTGGTCCCAGGTACATCTCAGCACTCTCGGTATGCCTGTCCTCCTGAGTACTCCTGACACTCCTGGTACACCTGCACTGCAGGTACACCTCATCCCAGTCCCTGGTTCACCTCCCAGCTCTCCCAGGTACCGCTGTCACTCCCAGGTACACCTCCCCAACCTCTGGTACACTTCTTACTCCCAGGTACTCTGACATTCCCAGGTACCTCTGACACTCTGGTACTCTCTGGCCTCCCTGGTACCTCTGACCTCCCAGGTACCTCTTACACTTCTGGTTTCTTCTCCTGACGCTCCCAGTACACCTCCGTCACTACCAGTTACACCCCTGACACTTCAGGTACACCTGACCTCCCAGGTTCTCTGATACTCCCAGGTACCTTCTCACACTCCCAGGTACCTTGATACTCCCAGGTACATCCTCTGACACTCCCAGGTCTCTCTGACACTCTCTGGTACACCTCCTGACCTCCCAGGTACATCTGACACTCTCAGGTACACCTCTGACCTCCCAGGTACGCCTCCGACACTTCCAGGTACCTCTGACATTCCCAGGTACACCTCCTGAGCTCCTAGGCCTCTGAGCACTCCCTGGTACACCTCCTGGCCTCCCAGGTACACCTCTTACACTTCCTGGTTCTCCCCAGCCTCCCAGGTACACCTCAGACACTCCCAGTACACATCAGGCACTCCCAGGCACCTCCCCAGCCTCCCAGGTACACCTCTTACTCCCCTTGTTCTCTTCTGACACTCCCAGGTACGCCTCAGGCCTCTCCAGGTTGCCTCCAGACACTCCCAGGTACCTCTCAGCCTCCCAGGTACACCTCTGGCCTCCCAGGCACCTCTGACCTCCCTGGTACACCACTGGCACTCCCAGGTACACCTCTTACACTCCCTGGTTCTCTTCTGACACTTCAGGTACACCCCTGAGCCTCCCAGGTACATCTCTGACACTCTGGGTACCCTCTGTCACTCCCAGGTACTCCTGACCTCCCTGGTCACACCTGACCTCCCAGGTGCACCTCATACACTCCCAGGTACCAGACACTCCCAGGTACCTCTGGCCTCCCAGTACTCCTCTGGCCTCCTGGTACACCTCTGCACTCCCAGGCCTTTACACTCCCTGGTTTCTCCACCCAACCTCCCAGGTCACATCAGACACTCCCAGGCACACCCTGACACTCCCAGGTTGACTCTCCCAGGAATACCTCCGACACTCCCAGTACCTCTGACACTCCCAGGTACACCTCTGACAGTCCCAGGTACACCATGACACTCCCAGGTACACACTGACATTGCCAGGAACATGACACTCATGTACCTCAGACACTTCCAGGTACACCTCAGGACTCCCAGGTGCACCTCTGCTACTCCCAGGTACACCTCTGACACTCCCAGGTATACCTCAGACACTCCCAGGTACACCTCACACACTCCAGGTACACCTCTCACACTCCCAGTACTCCTCTGCTGCTCTGGTGCTTCTCTGATACTCCCAGCTACACCTCAGACACTCCCAGGTACACCTCAGACACTCCCAGTTAAACCTCAGACACGCCCGTTCACCTCTGACCTCCCAGGTACACCGCTGTCACTCCCAGGTACACCTCTGACCTCCCAGGTACACCTCCCGACACTCCCAGTACACCTCCGACACTCCCAGGTACACCACGCGGCACTCCCAGGTACGCCTCAGACACTCCCTGGTACACCCCTGACCTCCCAGGTACACCTTTGACACTTCAGGAACTCCACTGATGCTCCCAGGTACACCTCTGACACACCCAGGTACACCTCTGAGCACTCCCAGGTACACCTCTGACACTCCCAGGTACACCTCCGACACTCCCAGGTGCACCTCCAACACTCCCAGGTACACCCCTGGCCTCCCAGGTGCTCTCCTGACACTCTCTGGTACACCCTGACCTCCCAGGTACACTTCTGACCTCCCAGGTGCTCACTGACACTCCCAGGACTGCTCTGACCTCCTAGGTACGCCTGCGACACTCCCAGGTACACCTCCGGCTCCCAGGTACACCTCCAACACTCCCAGGTACACCTCAGACACTCCCAGGTACACCTGTGATAATCCCAGGTACACCTGGGAACACTCCCAGGTAAACCTGAGACACTCCTGGGTACACCCTGACACTCCCAGGTACACCTATGCACTCCCAGGTACTCCTCAGACACTCCCTGGTACACCTGACACTCCCAGGTACACCTTTGACCTCCCAGGCACTCCACTGATACTCCCAGGTACACCTCTGACACTCCCAGGTACATCTCTCGACACTCACAGGTATGCCTCTGTCATTCCCAGGTACTCCTGGCCTCCCTGGTACACACCTGACACTGCCAAGTACACCTCATACACTCCCAGGTTTCACCTCTGGCCTCCCAGGTACACCCTTTCTCTCCCAGGTACCTCTGACACTCCCAGGTACCTTCTTACACTCCAGGTACACCTCTGACATTCCCAGGTACCTCTGAGCCTCCTAGGTACTCCTCTGAGCACTCCCTGGTACCTCTGACACTCCCAGTTACACCTCTTACACTTCCTGGTTCTCCTCCTGACGCTCCAGGTTCACCTCTGATACTCCCAGGCCTTCTACACTCCCAGTACACCTCCCATGCTCCCAGGCGTCTCCCAGCACTCTCAGGTACTCTCCCAGCCTCCTGGTTCCTCTGACCTCCCAGGTACACCTCCCAGCCTCTCTGGTGACTCTCAGCACTCCCAGGTACACATCTGACACTCTCAGGTACACCTCTGACTTGCTCCCAGGTACACTTCAGGTACACCTCTGACATTCCCAGGTACACCTCTGACACTCCTAGGTACTCTTCTGACACTCCTGGTTCCGGCTCCCAGGTAACTCTTACACTTCCTCCCCTGACACTCCCAGGTACCTCAGACACTCCCAGGTACATCAGACACTCCCAGGCACACCTCTGGCCTCCCAGGTACCTCTGGCCTCCCAGGTACACCACTGCCTACCAGGCCTCTCTGCCTCCCAGGCCTCTCCCAGCACTCAGGTACGTCTGACATTCCCAGGTACCTCCACCTCCCAGTTCCACCTCCGTCACTTCCAGTTACACCCCTGACACTCCCAGGTACACCCTTGACTCCCAGGCACCTCCGGCCTCCCAGGTACACTCTGACACTCCCAGGTACACCTCTGACAGTCCCAGGTAACCTGACACTCCCAGGTACACCTCTGACACTGCCAGGAACACCACTGACACTCCATGTACACCTCAAGACATTCCAGGTACACCTCAGACACTCCAGGTACACCTCTACTACTCCCAGGTACACCTCTGACACTCCCAGGTACCTAGACACTCCCAGGTACCTCACACACTCCCAGGTACACCTCTCCACCCAGGTGCTCCTCTGACACTCGGCTGGGCCTTCTCTGATACTCCCAGCTACACCTCAGACCTCCCAGGTACACCTCAGGCACTCCCAGTTAAACCTCAGACACTCCCAGGTTCACCTACACTCCCAGGTACACCGCTGTCTCCCAGGTACACCTCCGAGCACTCCCAGGTACACCTCCGATTCGCCAGGGACACCTCTGGCTCTCCCAGGTATACCTCCGACCTCCCAGGCCTCCGACACTCCCAGGTGCACCATGACCTGCTCCCAGGTACGCCTCAGACACTCCATGGTACACCCTGACACTCCCAGGTACACCTTTGACACTTCCAGGAACTCCACCGATCTCCCAGGTACCTCTGACACACCCAGGTACACCTCTGGGCCTCCCAGGTGCCTCCTGACTCCCAGGTACCTCCGACACTCCCAGGTACACCTCCAACACTCCCAGGTACACCCCCTGACCTCCCAGGTGCTCCTCTGACCTCTCTGGTACACCCCCAGCCTCCAGGTGCACTTCTGAGCTCCCAGGTGCTCACTGACCTCCCAGGAACTGCTCTGAACCTCCTTGGTTCGCCTGCGACCTCCCAGGTACACCTCCGACACTCCCAGGTACACCTCCAACACTCCCAGGTACACCCTGACACTCCCAGGTACTCCTCTGACACTCTCTGGTACACCACACTTCCAGGGACTCCTCTGACCTCCCAGGTACTCCTCTGGCCTCCCAGGTACACATCCCAGCCTCCCAGGTACACGCCTGACTTCTCAGGCCTCCTGACACTCCCAGGTACACCTCTGACTCCCAGGTACACCTTTGACACTCCCAGTTACACCTCCGTCTTGCAGTTTACACCCCTGGCGCTCCCAGGTACACCTGACACTCCCAGGCCTCTCTCCCAGGCACCTCCAGACACTCCCAGGTACTCTCCCCAGCTCTCCTGGTTCACCTCCTGACCTCCCAGGTACACTCTGATCAAGTACCTCTGACACTCCCAGGTATGCCTCTGGCCTCCCTGGTACACCACTGTCCAGGTTGCAACCTTACACTCCCAGGTACTCTCAGATACACCCAGTGCCCTCCGACTCTCCCAGTACCTCATACTACCAGGTACCTTCCTCCCAGGTGCCTCTGACCTCCCAGGTACACCCCTGACTCCCAGGTCTCCTGTAACACTCCCAGGTACTCCTCTGACACTCCCAGGTACCTCTGACATTCCCAGTACACCTCTGACCTCCCAGTTACACCTCCGTCACTTCCAGTTACACCTGACACTTCAGGTACACCTGACAATCTAGGTACACCTCTGATACTCCCAGGTACACCTCTGACACTCCCAGGTACACCTCCGATACTCCCAGGTACATCTCTGGCCTCCCAGGTACTCCTCTCAGCCTCCCTGGGTTCACCTCTGACACTCCCAGGTACACCCTCTGACACTCTGGTACACCTCTGACACTCCCAGGTACACATCCTGACACTCCAGGTACACCTCTGGCACTCCCAGGTACGCCTCTGACCTCCCAGGTACACCCGCCTGACACTGCCAGGTACTCCTCTGACCTCCAGGTTGCTCCTTTGACCTCCCAGGTACACCTCTGACATTCCCAGTACACCTCTGACACTCCCAGTTACACCTCCGTCACTTAGTTACACCCTGACCTTCCAGGTACCTGATAATCCTGGGTACACCTCTGATGCTCCCAGGTACACCTCTGACACTCCCAGGTACACCTCCGATACTCCCAGGTACATCTCTGACGCTCCCAGGTACTCCTCTGACATCCCTGGTTCACCTCTGACACTCAGGTACACCTCTGACACTCTCTGGTACACCTCTGACCTCCCAGGTACACATCTGACACTCCCAGGTACACCTCTACACTCCAGGTACGCCTCTGACACTCCCAGGTACACCCTTGACACTGCCAGGTACTCCTCTGACAGGCACTCCCAGGCACATCTGACACTCTCAGGTACACCTCTGACCTCCCAGGTACGCCTCTGACACTCCCAGGTACACCCTTGGCACTGCCAGGTACTCCTCTGACACTCCCAGGTGCTCCTTTGGCCTCCCAGGTACACGTCTCTGACATTCCCAGGTACACCTCTGACTCTCAGTTACACCTCCGTCACTTCAGTTTCACCCCTGACACTCCTAGTACACCCCTGACTCTCTCAGGGAACACCTCCGGACACTCCCAGGTACACCTCTGATGCTCCCAGGTACACCTCTGACCTCCCAGGTACACCTCCGACACTCCCAGGTACCCCTGACCTCCCAGGTGCACCTCTCATGCTCTGGTACACCTCAGACACTCCCAGGTCACCTCTTACACTCCCAGGTACACCTCTCACTCCCAGGCCTCCTGTGGCTCTCCCAGTTACACCTCAGACACTCCCAGGTACACCTCAGACTTCCTGGGTACCTCAGACCTCCCAGGTACACCTCAGACCTCCCAGGCACCTCAGACACTGCCAGGTACACCTCAGACACTCCCAGGTACACCTTCGACACTCCAAGGTGCACCTTTGACCTCAGGTACACGTCTGACATTCCCAGGTACCTCTGGCCTCCCAGTTACACCTCCTCACTTCCAGTTTCACCCCCAACACTCCTGGTACACCTGACTCTCCCACAGGAGCACCTCCGACTTGCTCCAGGCCACACCTGTAATCTCCCAGACACACCTCTGACTCCCAGGTACACCTCCACGACACTCCAGTACACCCCTGACTTGCTCCCAGGCCACACCTCTCATGCTCTCCCAGGTACACCTCCAGACAGCTCCCAGGCCCACACCTCTTGCACTCCCAGGTACACCTCCTCACTCCCAGGTACTCCTGTTGACTCTCCCAGTTACACCTCAGACACTCCCAGGTACACCTCAGACACTCCCAGAGTACACCTCCAGACACTCCCACTGGGCCACACCTCAGACACTCCCAGGTACCTCCAGACTGCCAGGTACCCCTCCAAGACACTCTTGGGAGTGCCTTCGACACTCCAAGGTGCACCCTCCTGTCACTCAAGTGCACCTCGGCCTCCCAACCACCTCTGACACTTCAGGTACACTTCAGACACTCCCAGGTACTGCTGGCTTTCCAGGTACACCTCTGACACTCCCAGAGTACACCTCCGGCTTGCTCCCAGGTACACCTTCGACCCTCCCAGGTACGCCTCCCGACACTTCAGTACATCTCCGACACTCCCAGGTAAACCTCCCGATACTCCCCAGGCCACACCTCTGACATTCCCAGAGTACACCTCTGACACTCTAGGCCTCTCTGACACTCCCTGGTACACCTCCTGGCTTGCTCCCAGAATTTTAACTCTTACCTTCTGGTTCTCCCTGACACTCCCACAGGTACACCTCGAACCTCCCAGGTACACATGAGACACTCCCAGGCACACCTGACACTCCCAGGTACACCTCTGGCCTCCCAGGTACGCCCTTGACACTGCCAGGTAAACCCTGAGACACTCCTGGGTACACCCCTGACTGCTCCCAGTGCACCTCTGACACTCCCAGGTGCCCTCAGGTTGCTCCCTGGTACACCCCTGGCTCCCAGGTGCCTTCCCGGCACTCCCAGGTACTCACGATACTCCCAGGTACACCTCTGAGACTCCCAGGTACCTCTGACACTCCCAGGTACACCTATGACTTTGTACTCCAGGTACACCTTTGACACTCCCTGGTACACCACTGACACTCCCAAGTACACCTCACACTCCTGTTTGCTCCTCTGACACTCCCCGGCTTCCACCTCAGGCTCCCCAGGTACACCTTCCAGAGCACTCCCAGGTACACCTCCCTGACACTCCCAGGTACATCTCTGACACTCACAGGTATACCTCTGTCCTCCCAGGTACTCCTGACACTCCCTGGTACCCCACACCTGACACTGCCAGGTGCCTCGCCTCCCAGGTTCTCACTGACTCCAGGTACCGCTACCCCACTCCCAGGTACACCTCTGACTTGCTCCCAGGTGCACCTCCGATTCGCCAAGGGGTTTTACTCTGGCTCTCCAAGGGTATACCTCCAGACACTGCCAGGCCCACCTCTGTGGCACTCCCAGGTACAACTCCGACCTCCAGGTACACCTCCGACTTGCTCCCAGGTACACCATGACACTCCCAGGTACTCCTCAGACACTCCTGTTACACCCCTGACACTCCCAGGTACACCTTTGACACTTCCAGGAACTCCACTGATGCTCCCAGGTACACCTCCTGGCTTGCTCCAGGTACACCTCTGACACTCCCAGGGCATGCCTCTGACACTCCCAGGGTACCTCCGACACTCCAGGCACCTCCCAACACTCCCAGGTACACCCCTGACACTCCCAGGTACTCCTCTGACTCTCTGGTACCTGACCTCCCAGGTACACTTCACAACCTCCCAGGTACTCACTGTGTCCAGGGAACTGCTCCTGGCTTGCTCTAGGTGCCTCGACACTCCCAGGTACACCTCCGACACTCCCAGGTACACCTCCCAACACTCCCAGGTGCACCCCTGACACTCCCAGGCTCCTCTGACACTTTCTCTGGGTACACCCCTAACACTCCAGGGGACTCCTCTGACACTCCCAGGTACTCCTCCCCGACACTCCCAGGTGCACCTCTGACACTCCCAGGTACACATCTGACACTCCCAGGTACGCGCCTGACACTCTCCAGGGTTTTACCTCCGACACTCCCAGGTTCACCTCTGACACTCCCAGGTACACCTTTGACACTCCCAGTGCACCTCCGTCACTTCCAGTTACGCCTGACTTGCTCCCAGGTACATCCCTGACACTCCCAGGTACCACCTTTGAATGCTCCAGGTACACCTCTGACACTCCCAGGCCACCTCCCGACTTGCTCCAGAGTACACCCCTGGCCTCCCAGGTACACCTCTGATACTCCCAGGTACCTCAGGCACTCCCAGAGCCACCTCTCACTCCCAGGTACCTCTCCTCCCAGGCTCCTGGCCCAGCTCTCCAGACCCACCTCAGGCACTCCCAGGTGCCTCAGACACTCCCAGGTACACCTCTGAACCTTGCTCCCAGGTACACCTCAGACACTCCCAGGTACACCTGTGATAATCCCAGGTACACTAACAGGACACTCCCAGGTAAACCTGAGACACTCCTGGAGTACACCCCCTGACACTCCCAGGTACACTTCTGACACTCCCAGGTACTCACTGACACGCCCAGGAACTGCTCTGACACTCCTGGGTGCGCCTGCGACACTCCCAGGTACACCTCCGACACTCCCAGGTACACCTCCCAGCACTCCCAGGTACCCCTGAGCACTCCCAGAGTGCTCCTCTGAGCACTCTCTGGTGCACCCCTGACACTCCCAGGAGACTCTCTGACACTCCCAGGTACTCCTCTGGCCTCCAGATACACATCTGACACTCCAGGTACACGCCTGGCTTGCTGTCTCAAGACTTACCTCCTGACACTCCCAGGCACACCTCTGACCTCCCGTTACCTTTGACACTCCCAGTTACGCCTCCGTCTTGCAGTTACACCCCTGACACTCCCAGTACACCCCTGACACTCCCAGGTACACACTCTGTGCTCAGGTGCACCTCAGACACTCCAGGTACTCCTCTGACCTCCTGGATCTCCTGACTTGCTCCCAGGTACACCTCTGGCCTCCCAAGTACACCTCTGGCCTCCCAGGTATACCTCCTGACACTCCCAGAGCCACACCTCTGAGCCTCCCAAGAGTACCTCCTGACACTCCTGGTGCACACCACTGACACTCCCCAGGTGCAACCTTACACTCCCAGGTGCTCCTCAGATACGCCAGGTACACCTCCGACACTCCCAGGTACACCTCCCGATACTGAGTACGCTAACCACTCCCAGGTAGCCTCCTGACACTCCCAGGTACACCTGGCTTACTCCCAGAGCCCACTCTGTAACACTCCCAGGTACTCCTCTGACACTCCCAGGTACACCTCTGACATTCTGATACACCTCTCTGACACTCCCAGATTACACCTCCGTCACTTCCAGATTACACCCCAACACTTCAGGTACACCCTGACAATCCCTAGGTACACCTCCCCAAATGCTCCCAGGTACCTCTGACACTCCAGGTACACCTCCGACCTCCCAGTACATCTCTGACACTCCCAGGTGCTCACTCTGACACTCCCTGGTTCACCTCTGACACTCCCAGAGCACCTCTGACACTCTCTGGTACACCTCTGACACTCCCAGGTACACATCTGTGCTCTCAGGTACACCTCTGACACTCCCAGGTACGCCTCCTGACACTCCAGGCCTCGACACTGCCAGTGCCTCTCTGACACTC